>NC_137819.1:67389467-67481967 GCF_963921795.1 Nannobrachium achirus | reverse complement strand
GAAGTATATGTATTTGGCCGTGGACCCCCATCTGAACATAATGTTGTTCCAGAGACCCAGAGATTTGAGTTGAAAAAGTTTGCTTAAAAAATCCAAAAAATATACAGCAGATCTACAAGTATAAAACTATGATTGAAGTGGCTAAGATCACATGCCACAGATACTTTCCATGTCTTAAATGTGTTTATAAACCTGTGTTTTCAGAGAGAGGGAGAGGATGAGCCTCGGGCTGCTCTCCAGCGTCCAGCCTAAGGAACTCCCTGAGCTGCAGGGGGTCCCTGAGCTCCAGGGGGTCCCTGAGGAGCAGCCCAGGTACCAGCTGGTGCAGGAGATCGGGCGGGGCAGCTACGGCGTGGTGTACGAGGCGTTGGCGCGGCGGAGCGGAGCCCGCGTGGCCGTCAAGAAGATCCGCTGCCACTCGCCTGAGAACGTAGAGCTGGCACTGAGAGAGTTCTGGGCTCTGAGCAGCATCCAGAGCCAGCATCCTAACGTCATTCACCTGGAGGAATGTGTTCTGCAGAGAGATGGACTGGCCCAGAGGATGAACCATGGATCTAACAGCTCTGTTCTTTATCTAGAGGTAAGGATCTAATAGATCTATCAGCTCTGTTCTTTATCTAGAGGTAAGAATGAACCATCACCACCACAGTGTCCATCTAGAGGTAAGGAGGCTACCATGTATCTACAGTATGTACAGTATCTACAATATCTCACAGAAGTGAGAGTCCACCCCTCTCATGTCTGCTCATATTTAATTCTATCTCTTCATGGGACACTTTGATACAATGTAAAGTAGTCAGTGTACAGCTTGGATAGCCTACTGTAGGCCTATGTTGTATGTTATAGGCCTACTGTCAAATGACACAGGGCGACCGTTGCTAGACCAGACATTACAGAAAGTTAATCTACATTAGACAATCAACCCCACCTGCATTGTATTTATGTATTAAAAAAAAAGTAAAAAAAAAAAAAAATGTTTTGAAAAAAAAAGTTTTTTGAAAAAAAAAAGTTTTTTGAAAAAAGTTTAAAAAAAAAAGTTTTTTGAAAAAAAAAAGTTTTTGAAAAAAAAAAGTTTTTGAAAAAAAAAGTTTTTGAAAAAAAAGTTTTTTGAAAAAAATAATAATTTAAACAAATAATGTTAATATTGGGCCAATACAAAAATAGGATAATGTTGCAGCTCAGGGCGACCGTTGCTAGACCAGACATTACAGAAAGTTAATCTACATTAGACAATCAACCCCACCTGCATTGTATTTATGTATAAAAAAAAACACGGATCAACTCTCAGAACAGCACTGTTCTGAGAACCCGTGGAAAGCTTTTCATCTCTGTCTTCCCAAAACCAGAGAAAGACACAATGGTCAGAAATAGGACTTTGTGAGGATAGAAGGTGCCAGTGGGACCCCAAATAGAAAAAGTGAAAATTCATGGTGTAGGTCCTTTAAAGACTCCTGATAAATGTTAGTTCTGTTAAACCTAAACGGATGCTTTCTCTCAGCGGTAAGACTTGGCGTCTTCTGGCCGTGTGCTGCACACACACACACGCACGCACGCACGCACGCACACACACACACACACACACACACACACACACACACACACACACACACACACACACACACACACACACACACAGGCCTCTCCCTCAACATGTGTGTGTGTGGGTACAAGCAGAACTCGGGGCCAGATGTTGTTGTGTGGAACAGAAGCAGATGTGCTTCTTAAGGAATGCTGTGTGTTGTTGATGCTTTGTTTAAAGGGCAACACCACTCATTTACAACATTCTGAAAGGGTCAAGAAAGGCCTTTTATTTTTTCTTGCACATCTGGTTACATGTGAAATAAGTTATGTGTGTTTTGTTCAGAGCAGACACCTGCCAAAAGGCCATTGACTTTAAATGTTAATGATTATAGTTAAACTCCTTTAAATGTGATGCATACAGTATGTATGTGACTTTGTTATGGTCTGACCGAACAATACAATAAAAGTAACAGATCTACAAGCTCCAAACGTGTCGCTTCGTGGCCCGTTCCCAGCTTGCAGATCTGCTACTTTTGATGCTATTGTGTGACGCTGCATCAGATAGAAAAAGAGCGCAGGACCACGTACCTACTCAGTAAAAAACTTTATATAAAAACTTTATATAAAAACCTTAAAATTGATATCTAAAATACATGTATGGTCATTGAGGGTCATTCTGAATTCCCACAGACCTTTTTCACATGGCGTCACATAAGAATATAACGCCATATAAGAACTGTGTTCCAATTATAAACAAATGATCTCAGTGGTTTGACTCATATGGGCGTCACATAAGAACTGTGTTCCAATTATAAACCAATGATCTCAGTGGTTTGACTCATATGGGCGTCACATAAGAACTGTGTTCCAATTATAAACAAATGCTCTCAGTGGTTTGACTCATATGGGCGTCACATAAGAACTGTGTTCCAATTATAAGCAAATGATCTCAGTGGTTTGACTCATATGGATGTGAAGAATCAACTGATGGTGAGAAAACGCTAATGTTACTGTCGCCCAATTAGTTACATTTTCACCAGAAACAGGCTTTATCACTTATGAGTGACTGACTATCATAAACCACACAGAGCCTCCTCCCCGACAATATCGCAAAGACTGTTTGTTTATTTGTGGACTACAATGCTTATATGAGAGGATTTAAGATGACTCAATGTTATTCTCCATAGAGAATGACTTCCGTGGAACCGGGGGATGAGCGAGTGATGTCATGACTTCACTGCTCTGTAGGAGTTTATTCCACAGTTTGGGGGCCAGGAGGGTTTGAGAACTATGACCTCTGACCTTTGTGAATGACCCATGTCTTTGTCAACAGTCTGTTGTTCTGTTGTGTTGTGTTTAAAGTGCGTTTACAAAGCTACAGCCGTGTGTGCTGCGTCTCAGTTAGAATGTTTACAGTGTTTACAAAGCTACAGCCGTGTGCGCTGTGTCTCAGTTAGAATGCACTGTTTACAGTTTACAGTTGCCCGATCCCGATCACGTGATCGGATCGGCCGCCGATATGGTCATTTTTATAAGATCGGAGATCGGGAAAAAAATATCGGAAAAAAAAAGAAAAAAAAATGTTTTCTTTTTTTTTCTTCAAAAAAATATTTTCTGGTAGTAGTGAAAGTTACAGGTAAGGTGAATGCGATATGAAACGTAAGCTTAGCTTACCATAATCACAGTAATCCTTAATCATTTTCAATCATATTCAAGGGCTTTTGGAGAAATGAGACAGACAGAGCACTGCAGAGGGAAGGTGATTGTGTCAGACTCTGTGTCCAGCTGGCAGCTGATGCCAATAAGTAGTAATTTGCCCCTTGTTAATGGATCAAAGGAAGGCAATTATGTCTCTCTGCACTGTCAACTAGCTGCTACTGCATACTTTTCAAGCAGACTGGTTAATTGGTTCTTAACTTATTTTGTTTCAACTTTAAAAATGGCCAATGCAGTGATGTTAATAGGTTTTTAATGTAATGAGTCCCGGGACCCAAGACGGGTCTTTCGGATGAGTCCCAGAGATATTTTATGGGTCCCACAAAAATTCAACGCGTCATGTCATTTTTGACAAAGTGCAGCATTTAACTTGAATTGGTTATTATATGGTTATGTTCATGTTACGTAGAAATGTGTCTGAAAGAAATGAACCACAATTCCAAATCTTACAATTTGAATACTTCCAAATAGTCATGTGATGGTTTGATTTTTTTTATACCTAACCGGTAATATCGGATGTTGACCACTTGGGGGCGTAGATAGAAGCTTTTACCGAGTCTTCATAATCAACAGCCACCTGTTATTTTATATACATCGATAATATATGGATCTTCTAAGTGAGATCATGATGTCTCCTGTTTGTACTGTTACTGCTTCTATGGAATGGGGGAAATGCCGTGCTTGTGTTTGCTCTGCTGTACATTGAACCAGTGGACTTGGTCAAAAACAGTCGATTAGGATTGCTTGTAGATCGGCTACTTTTGTTTTGAACGGTTGATCATAGAGGGACGTGCCGCCCCTCTATGGATGCGGGAGGGCAAGGCACAGGCGGCCGCCACCAAATGGACGGCGCCGCCACGAAAACACTATAATCAATCAAAACAGTTAGGCAGTCTAGGCTACATACATACTGTCTCAGATAGCATACATGCTAGGCTAGCTTGCTTCCTCCGTGTTGTAGTTGAGCCAATAAAGGTTATTTGACCACGTTCACCACAACGTTAATCGTCGCTATTGCTGTAAAGACACAATGAAGACCTGTGTGGCTTCTAACACGTTGTCCAATGTCCACCACATCTATAAACAATAGCGCGTGTATCCAGTTGTTATTGAATGAAGAGGACAGAGGGAGAGGAGGCGGGTCGCTGTGTGAGCAGTGAGCATGTCATGTTTCTGCGCCATACACGTTCTGTGGGGGAACCCTTTTTGGTGTATCACCTAACACGCTGTGCCACTATGGTCAGAGAGCGGCCCGGTGCTACGCTAAAACTCAGGCACCCATTGAATTCTGTGACCATCCACATACACACAATGGCGTTCAAAACACACTGTCGTTAGTTCTATCGTCTGTTTTAAGACTTTCTACGCGGATTTCATTTGTGTTAACATAGCATTAAGTAGCATGCCTTCACCCATGAACAATGGTGGCGTCTGGACTTTTTAAAATATATTTTTTTCGCGACGTGGTAAATTATTTTAACGTGGACTCCAATGGAGGCGATGCGTCCATGGGACCCAAGGACACTGACGTGAATGCGTCTTTAGGCAACGTGAATGCGTCAGAGACGCGTGACGCGCACGTATTGACGTCACTGCCAATGTTTTACCAGTTTTTAAATAGTTTGTTGATTATTTTTGATGCTGTAATGGTCTATTTTATTTAATTTTTTTAGGTATTAAACAGGTTTTAAAAGTCCTTAAATCGTGACTTCACTGCCAAATTTCAAAGGCCACACCAAAGGTCCGCTGCACAATGCTTGAGAAACACTGCACTAGTAGGCCTATATCACTATACACTACTCAAAAGCTTTGTTTTTAATTTGTTGATTCAGTGCTGCACTAAGTGATAGAATGAATAGATTCTTTTTTTCTTAATGCCTTGCCAAAAGATCGGATCGGGAAAGATCGGGATCGAATCGGAAGCAATAATATTTGATCGGTATCGGATCGGGAGCAAAAAAACGTGATCGGGGCATCCCTAGTTTAGGCATTTAGCAGACGCTTTTAATCCAAAGCGATTTACAATAAGCAGATAATACATCACCATAATAAACAAGATAATATGTCAGAACATCAACAACAATATAACAAATGCATATGAATATCAATCTAGAAAAAAAATCAGTGTTTCAGTAGTGCTAAGGGTTTAGGTGGAGTCTGAAAAGGTGAGTCTTCAGTCCACGGCGAAAGCTAGCGAGTGAGTCCGTTGTTCTAAGTGCGATAGGGAGTTTATTCCACAGTTTGGGGGCCAGGAGGGCAAACTGTCTCGGACAAGTGGATTTTTGCCCTGGGGTTTTTAGCGAGGGTTCTGTCAGCATCCCTGTGTTGGCTGATCTAAGTGCACAAGTGGGGGTGTAGGGGTTGATCAGGTTTTGGAGGTATGGAGGAACCATACCTTTGGCTGCTTTTAAGGCCAGCATCTCAGCGTCTGTTGTCGTGTTGTGTTTACAGAGCGTTTACAAAGCTACAGCCGTGCTGGATGGATCTACGGACACACCAAAAGAAATGTATAAATCTATTAGTTTGATCAACTTGTTCCTTCTCTTCTGAGACCTGCTGTTTCCTCAACAGTGGGTTGGGACCTGCGCTGTGTGTTCTGTGGTTAACTCTCCTCTCCTCTCCTCCTCCCCTCCCCTCCCCTCCCCGCTCCGCTCCTCTCCTCTCCTCTCCTCTCCTCTCCTCTCCTCTCTCATCCTCTCCTCTCCTCTCCTCTCCTCTCCTCTCCTCTCCTCTCCTCTCCTCTCCTCTCTCTCTAGCTGGTAGAAACGTCTCTAAAAGGTGAGATCAGCTTCGACCGAGGCTCCTCCTACTACCTGTGGTTTGTGATGGACTTCTGTGATGGAGGAGACATGAACTCCTACCTGCTGTCCAGGAAACCTTCTAGGAGGACCAACACCTCCTTTATGCTGCAGCTGAGCTCTGCTCTGGCCTTCCTCCATAGGTAGGACCTTAACACTAACCCTCTAACCCTAACCCTAAAGGAGACATGAACTCCTACCTGCTGTCCAGGAAGCCTAGTTGGAAGACCAACACATCCTTTATGTTACAGCTGAGCTCAGCTCTGGCCTTCCTCCATGGGTAGGACCTTAACCTTAACCCTAACCCTCTAAACCTAACCCTAAACCCTAACCTTCTGTGATGGAGGAGACATGAACTCCTACCTGCTGTCCAGGAAGCCTAGTAGGAGGACCAACACATCCTTTATGCTGCAGCTGAGCAGTGCTCTGGCCTTCCTACACAGGTTAGAGTAACTCCTAACCCTAACCCTATGGAGGAGACACAGGTTAGACCCTACCCCTAACCCTCTAAAACTAACCCTAACCCTATGGAGGAGACATGAACTCCTACCTGCTGTCTAGGAAGCCTAGTAGGAGGACCAACACATCCTTTATGCTGCAGCTGAGCTCAGCTCTGGCCTTCCTCCATAGGTATGCATGGACCATGTTAGAGCCAAGGTTCATCCTCTGGACCATCATAGATAGATAGATAGATACAGTATCTCACAAAAGATCGATAGATATACATATATACAAGGGCATTCACCAAATATTAGAATATTCGAATATCAAAGTCACTATTCGATGTTGTTCACGAAGTCGAATATTCGCTTTTTTTTAATACATAGTTTATAAAGCTTGGCTAGATAGGAAGTCATAAGAATGAGTTGTCAATGCCCCTGGTGGATGAATGTGTTAATGCTCTATACCAGGGGTTCTCAAACCTTTTTAGGCCGTGACCCCCAAAATAAACATATTTGAACTGGGGACCCCCACCCTGACAAGCACTTGGAATTGTAGGTATTACATTTAATGTGACTCGGTTCCACAGATAAATATTGTGAAAATAGCAGATCTACATGCTCACAACGTGAGGCGTTGTGAGCATGTAGATCTGCTATTTTCACAATGTTGGCCTCTTGCTTACTTAATATTTGACAGTTTGGCCAGTCCTGTCCAATATTCCACTATTCGAATACTTTGAGGTCGAATAATTCGAAGACTAAAATTCACTATTTGTGAATGCCCTGGCATGGACTATGGAGCTCGATAACCTGATAACAAATGTATTGATTACTGGGTAATCAATAAGCTTTGAGCTTATCAAGCCTGTTATCCAGCATAGCGGCCCATGATGTCATGTTTAAACAATCAAGACAAGAGGAGATCAAGAAGTTATTTTACTGCTACAGTGTTGCACACTGATGAATGATTGTTTTAATGATAATTAATGATGATATTTAGGGATGTCCGATATTGACTTTTTTACCGATAACCGATAATATCCAACTCCAAAAAGATAACGATACCGATATTTTAAAAGGTACCGATACCGATATTTTCCGATATAATTTTGTATGCTAATATCGGCCAATAATATTGGACATGCCTAATGATATGTAATGATAATATTTGTTACTTTTATCATCTTCATAGATGCTGGTCAGCCACAAACTCACAGTCACAACAACTGGACAATAAAAAAAGATACCAGTTCTGTTCATTATTTGTCGTCTCAGATCTTTCCACAAAACATTATAAAACACTCAACAGTGGGCTGATAAAAGCCTGGTCGATAAGCAGGTTAGATAAGGTGTTCTTTATCAATAATCATTAACCCTCTCAATAAGCAGCTTATCAATAATCATTAACCCTCTCAATAAGCAGCTTATCAATAAACATGAATCAGGTTATCAATAAACATTAACCATCTCCAATGAGCAGGTTATCAATAAACATTAATCAGGTTATCAATAAACAATAAGTTATCAATAATTATTACCCCTCTCCTCCCCTCACAGGAACCAGATCATCCACAGAGACCTGAAGCCAGACAACATCCTGATCTCCCAGGGCCCGAGGACCCCCCAGGGACCCCCTGAGCCCACCCTGAAGGTGGCTGACTTCGGTCTGAGCAAGGTGGAACAATTAACTTAACCATTTGTTTTATGCTTAAAACTATTGAAAAAATAGCAGATATACAAGCTTGGTGCCGCGCTGCGAGCTTGTAGATCTGCTATTTTTGACAGATCGTTTGGTATGTAAACAGAGATACATACATTTATTCAGTAAATGAATGTAAAATGCAAAGTACTATACGCAACTTTTGGTTTGCTTTTCAAATAATGGAGGGGCAGCTGTTGCTGCTGGTTGGAGACGACGCAACGCAGATGCGTGTGCCGCCGCGTTGTCTTTCTCCTTAAAGCGTGGTACGGTGGTCGTCCCATAGGGTAGTCCACGTCACGTTATCACAGCATCAGACCCTGAGAGGGTTGCCAGATAAGCGCTCATTTACAGCCCAAAAACAACACAAAAAAAGCGTCCAGATCTGGCATCTCGGTACCAACAGTACTTTGCGTTTTGTAGAAAAGTCAGTACCGTCGCATTTTCAGAATCTTGGCGTCGACTTGGTACCGAAGTATCGGTTCTGGTGACAAGCCTAGATGCCACAGTGTTATGTTAATAACTGTGACCCATCTCCAGGTGTTACAATAATAAATGTAACATCATATCCTAGTTGTTACGTTAATAACGGTTTCCCTATCTTTAGGTGTGCTCTACGTCTGGTCTGAACCCAGAGGAACCAGCCTCAGTGGAACAGACTTCTACATGTTATATTAATAACTGTGTCCTATCTTTAGGTGTGCTCTACGTCAGGTCTGAACCCAGAAGAACCAGCCTCAGTGAACAAGGTGTTTCTGTCCACAGCCTGTGGAACAGATTTCTACATGTTACATTAATAACTGTGTCCTATCTTTAGGTGTGCTCTACGTCAGGTCTGAACCCAGAAGAACCAGCCTCAGTGAATAAAGTCTTCCTGTCCACGGCGTGTGGAACAGATTTCTACATGGCCCCAGAGGTGTGGGAAGGTCACTACACGGCCAAGGCAGACATCTTCGCCCTGGGCGTGATCATCTGGGCCATGGTGGAGCGCATCACCTTCAGGGACGTGGAGACTCAGAAGGAGCTGTTGGGGTCCTACGTCCAGCAGGGCGAGGACATCGTCCCTCTGGGGGAGGCGTTGTTAGAGAACCCCAGGATGGAGCTTCTCATCCCTGCTAGGAAGAAGAGCATGAAGGCCTCCATGAAGCAACTGATCAGAGACATGCTGTCTGCCAACCCCCAGGAACGACCTGACGCCTTTGAGCTGGAGCTCAGACTGGTTAGGATAGCATGTAGGGAGTTAGACTGGGACACATGACTCCTTATATACATATATACACCCCTAATGGACCCCTAAAGGACCCCTATACAGTAACATACATATACATACCACTGATCAGAGACATGTTGTCTGCCAATCCCCAGGAACGACCTGATGCCTTCGAACTGGAGCTGAGACTGGTCAGGATAGCATGTAGGGAGTTAGACTGGGACACATGACTCCTTATATACATATATACACCCTTAATGGACCCCTAAAGGACCCCTATACAGTAACATACATATACATACCACTGATCAGAGACATGTTGTCTGCCAATCCCCAGGAACGACCTGATGCCTTCGAACTGGAGCTGAGACTGGTTAGGATAGCATGTAGGGAGTTAGACTGGGATACATGATGATATGGACCCCTAAAGGACCCCCTATGGACCCCTAATGGACCCCTAATGGAGCTGAGACTGGTTAGGATAGCATGTAAGGAGTTAGACTGGGATACATGATGATATGGACCCCTAAAGGACCCCCTATGGACCCCTAAAGGACCCCCATACAGTAATATACATATATATACCACTGATCAGAGACATGCTGTCTGCAAACCCCCAGGAACGACCGGACGCCTTTGAACTGGAGCTGAGACTGGTTAGGATAGCATAGACTGTGACACATGACTCCTTATATTACACACCCCTAAAAGACCCCTTATAGCCCCCCACATACAGTACACAAACATACAGTAATACACATACATACCACATGTAGGGAGTTAGACTGGGATACATGATGATATGGACCCCTAATGGACCCCTTATAGCCCCCCACATACAGTACACACACATACAGTAATACACATACATACCACATGTAGGGAGCTGGACTGGGACTTGTGATGGACAGATGTTGGTGGTGCAGTGGGTAGAGTTTAGAAGGTCCTGGGTTCGATTCCCCCCCCGTATTTATGTGCAACACCCCCCCCCCCCCCCCCCCCCCACACACACACACACACACACACACACACACATTGTGATACACGCCCCTTCTGCAATATCCTTCCTTTATCATCCTAGCTCTCAGTGTGAGACAGCCAACAGGAAGTGGCTGTGAGGCGAGCTGTGGTGACTTCCTGTCTGGAGGTGTGGTTTATCATGTGTTTCCATAACAACAACAACCTGTAGAAGCAGTGTTCAGTCAGGCTGCTTTAACAAGTCATTTAACAACATGACCATGCCTTATCAATGCTCAGGAGATCAAACAAACACAACCATAAAAACTAACAGATATTTACATTATTAACTCATTTACACCTGAACACCACATTCTATAAACGTCTTTTAAATCCTAACACATTTATAACCTGTGTTTCTATTAGCACATTAACCAAAATGTCTTCATTACACAAGTTTTTCACAATTTCTGCATCCAAACTTCCCCCAGTGTACAGGTCTGTTGTTCCCCCCATATCTGCTAGTGTAAAATAAGGTGGTGTTGTGTTGTGTTGGGTGGAGGTGTACTGTTGGGTGGGGCCAGGCTTCAGTCCTCCAGATAAGCTTTGTTTTGTTTCCACACGTGTGTGCGTGTGTCAGGCTACTTATCAGCCAGGGTCCAGAACTACAGTTTTTCTTTTATTTGATGCTTTGTTTGAGAAATGTTTGAGTTTCAAATACTGGGGGAGGAGGGGGGGGTGTACAGTAATGACAGTAATGATGTGTGTGGGAGGGTGGGATGTGTTTGTCTATGGGGGGTCTGTGTGTATAGAGAGGGGGGGGGGGGGTATGTACAGTAATGATGTGTGTGTGGTGGGGGGGTGTAATGACATTATGATGTCATTACACCATAATGATGTCATTACATCATCATGTACAGTAATTCATCTTTAAAAAAATAAAAACAAGGCAACACTGCTGCTTTGCTTTGAAAAATGGTGAAAAAATTGTTAGGGTTTTACACAATCCTTTGCTCCATGCTTCCTTCAGACCCACTGGATCTCAGCCTGTTAACCTTTGATGTGATTGGTCGGTTGTTCAGGGCCTCTGCTGATTGGTTGGTTAAAGGATCCATTCTGCTGATTGGTTGGTTAAAGGGATCTGTTCTACTGTACAAGGAAAGCCCAGATCCAGAAAGTCCTTTCAGTCCAACTCTCGCCCGGCACTCAGTGAAAATAGCAGATCTACAAGTTCACAACGCCTCGCAACCTGAGGCGTTGTGAGCATGTAGATCTGCTATTTTCACAATATTTATCTGTGGAACCGAGTCACATTAAATGTAATACCTACAATTCCAAGTGCTTGTCAGGGTGGGGGTCCCCAGTTCAAATATGTTTATTTTGGGGGTCACAGCCTAAAAAGGTTTGAGAACCCCTGGTATAGAGCATTAACACATTCATCCACCAGGGGCATTGACAACTCATTCTTATGACTTCCTATCTAGCCAAGCTTTATAAACTATAGCTTTTTAAAAGAGAAAACAATTACAAAAACTAAAAAATAAGTGACTTTCGACTTCGGTGAACAACGTCGATTAGTGACTTTGATATTGGAATATTGGGTGAATGCTATGCTTTGGGTGTGTTTACTGTGAGTGTTAAACCATCTCCACATTGTAACTTTTAGTTGTTTTTGAGCTCCTAGATCTGGCCTTGTCCGGCAAATTAAGGTCCTAATTGATCACAACAAAAGCATCCAAAGTAGCAGATCTACAAGCTCCAAAAACATGTATAGAGAAGAGATCTGCAAGACCACTCTGACTGCCTTTTTTTTTAAATAGTTTCTCATCCTATTTTACATTTTTTATTATTATTTTTACACCTGATCAGTTTTGGACAATGTTTGATGAAGAGAGAATATTTGTAGGTTTTAACTGGGACTCGGAGGCCTTTTAACAAATAGATCTACAAGCTCATAGCAGGGCATTCACCAAATATTAGACTATTCGCTTATTTTTATTTTTTGTTTAGTTTTCTCTTTAAAACAATAATATAGTTTATAAAGCTTGGCTAGATAGGAAGTCTTAACTTTTTCTCTGCCATTTTAAACATAGCTGTAGTAAGCAGCTGCCAAATTGTCCTTACCTTTTAACGTGGGCACGCTCACGCATCGTGCACAATCTGTGCGCGACTCATCTAGTAGACGTGTAGACTCGGTGACAAGCTTTCGAATACAAAAAACCCCATTGAAAAAGACATATCCGTTGCCACGCTGTATCTCTGCTTATCAGCCAGTGTTTACATGAAAAAGCATTGAAAAAAGCCAACTGTGCGCTATGGTAACACGTGGACACGTTCGCGCACAAAACGCACGATATGTGCGGGGATCATAATCCAGGCGTGTAGAGACTGGATCAAAGTTTCCAAACGCAAGAATCCGATTGAAAAACGAGCGTTCCATCGCCCAGTAGCTTCCACTTCTGTTACACAGTAAACCAATGGAGGCGGGACTATGGCCCAGGCTCAGACTGGATACGGAAAGCTGGATCCGGTCCAGACCGGAAATGACCGGATACAGTTAGGGGGGCGGGCCTAAAGAGCCAGAATCAGCGAAAATCTGCGCTAATACTTTTAATCCTTTCATAATGATTAAAGCTAATTAAACTTTGCGGGCTCTACGGGCATGGCAGCGCGGTACAGCGGGAAATCTACGGTCTCTACGGGGATCGCGAGGTATGAGTTAAGAATGAGTTGTCAATGCCCCTGGTGGATGAATGTGTTAATGCTCTATACCAGGGGTTCTCAAACCTTTTTAGGTCGTGACCCCCAAAATAAACATATTTGAACTGGGGACCCCCACCCTGACAAGCACTTGGAATTGTAGGTATTACATTTAATGTGACTCGGTTCCGCAGATAAATATTGTGAAAATAGCAGATCTACATGCTCACAACGCCTCTCCTCTTGCTTACTTAACATTTGACAGTTTGGCCAGTCCTGTCCAATATTCCACTATTCGAATACTTTGAGGTTGAATAATTCGAATACAAAAAATCACTATTTGTGAATGCCCTAATCTCTATAGTCATGTGATCAAGCCCTAGCTGATAATGTGTCCTATTGTGACCCTTTTCTTTTTTCATGGTCACAATATGAACATGTTGGTATTTGGTGATTAGATTGATTCAAACATTATGTTGTAGACCAGGGGTCTTCAACAGGGGGTCCAGGGACCCCTCATTATGCTGTGTAGACCAGAGGTCTTCAACAGGGGGTCCAGGGACCCCTGGAGGTCCCCCTCAGAGTTGGCCTACAACTACAGATCTACAAGCTCACAACGGTGTGAGCTTGTAGATCTGCTATTTTAGGCAAGGATTCCAGGGCAGATGTGTAGTTTTTCAGTTGTTTTGCACATGTTGTTGTTAGTGTACATATTACTGTACTTACTGTACATACTGTACAGGAGCACCCAGGGGACACGTGATTGATTGACAGGTGGTTGATGATTGACAGGTATTTTGACGGTGGATTTGGAGCTCTGTTTTTAAGAGCCTCTGGTGTGTGTGTGTGTGTGTGTGTGTGTGTGTGTGTGTGTGGGTTTGAGATGTAAAATGAAAAACAAAAAGTAAAAAAAGTGCTGTGATGATGTAATCTTTCTCTTGAACCGTTTCTGGTTCAGCTTCCATTATGTTTTCTTCAGTGGTTGAAACAGACGTGTGATTTAAGGCTCTTTTCCACCGGCAGCGATGACGATAACGATTTAAAAAAGTGGGTTTTCAATTGAAGTGGATCGGCAGCATCCACCCAACACCGATAAAGACAACGATAGCCGACAACTACATCGTTAGGATCAACAACGATGTGGTTAAGATCACAGTGATATGGAACTGGGTCTCTGACAAACAGCTCGAGGTGCGCTCTGCGCGAGCGGCTGTTAATTGGCGCCTCTTCACATTGATGTCCGATAACTTTATCGGACATCAATGTGAAGGCATAATTATCGCTGTGATATTTTATGGCTATCGTCATCGTTATCGCTGCCGGTGGAAAAGGGCCTTTACAGTGTAATTACAGTTGGTGTGATGAAGATGATGAAGATGATGATAATTGTATATTTTTCATGGGGTTGTTTTTGCTTTTGAAGGAACAGAACATTTGGGCTCGCGGCTGTGAGCTTGTACATCTGCTATTTTTCAATAGTTAAAGCAGGGGTCTTCAACAGTGGGTCCGGGACCTCTAGGGGGTCCCCAGAGTTAATACAGGGGGTCCTCCAAATCTTTGAGTGATAGAAACTTTTTTTTCTCTGTTCTGTTTAACCACTTGAACCCTAGCATCCATATTCTGAGAACTTTAGCCAAAAATAGCAGATCTACAAGCTCACAACGCCTCGCGCTGTGAGGCGTTGTGAGCTTGTAGATCGGCTATTTCTGGCAAAGAGGGGAAAAAGAGAGAGTACAGAGAGAAAGGTCAAGTTTATCAAGTATTGACGGTTCAAGTGGTTAAATATCTGAAAACACAAATTGACATGAATCCAAAATACACTGATGATTGTGCTGTCAAACAATGGAACTATATGGAATCTATGATCAGGCTGTGGGGGTCCCTGCTTCATCTCTCTCTCAACTAAGGGGTCCCTGCTTCATCTCTCTCTCAGCTAAGAGGTCCCTGCTTCATCTCTCTCTCAACTAAGGGGTCCCTGCTTCATCTCTCTCTCTCTCAACTAAGGGGTCCCTGCTTCATCTCTCTCTCAACTAAGAGGTCCCTGCTTCATCTCTCTCTCAACTAAGGGGTCCCTGCTTCATCTCTCTCTCAACTAAGGGGTCCCTGCTTCATCTCTCTCTCAACTAAGAGGTCCCTGCTTCATCTCTCTCTCAACTAAGAGGTCCCTGCTTCATCTCTCTCTCAATTAAGGGGTCCCTGCTTCATCTCTCTCTCAATTAAGGGGTCCCTGCATCATCTCTCTCTCAATTAAGGGGTCCCTGCTTCATCTCTCTCTCAACTAAGGGGTCCCTGCTTCATCTCTCTCTCAACTAAGGGGTCCCTGCTTCATCTCTCTCTCAACTAAGGGGTCCCTGCTTCATCTCTCTCTCAACTAAGGGGTCCTTGGCCTGAAAACATTGAAGACCCCTGATTTAGGCCTAGAATGATGTTATGCTTTAACAAGCTCACAGTGCTGTGAGCTTGTATATCTGCTATCTTCCAACAGTTAAAGCGTTACACAAAGGTTAAAGGTTAAAGTGGTTCACAGATTTGCGTTCAGGTTTAAAACACGGCTCAACCGATTTTGTTGCTCCAAAAAGAAGTGACAATAAATGTCATCCATAATGTTACTGTACGTACAGTAACTACTCTGTACCAGTGGTTCTCAACTGTGGAAAGGGTCCGGCCAAGAGTCAAACCTCAGATTCAAGATTTGTGTGAAAATTCAACAAGACCGAACTTCAAATTTCAAAGAAATAGCCAACAAGTGGTTAAAATGATTGTGATGCTAAATAAGTACTTTTGCTAGGGACCCCCTGGAACCCCCCAAGGACCGCTGGGGGTCCCTGGACCCCACTTTGAGAACCACTGATGTACAGTGTACAGTAACTTGTTAAAACATCCTTGTAAATAATTCATAATTCAGGTTCAACTTCTCTTAAAGACTTTTCTATGAGGTGTTTTTTTTCTCTTATGTCATGTAAAATATTTTGAAGACAATAAATCAAATTTATCACAAAAAAGAGTTGCTGTCAATCATTGATGGTGGGTTTTGAATTGTCATTTTTACCTCCAAGGATTGGAACAACAGAAACCATATGAACATAACATAGAGAACATAATAAACCATATGAACATAACATAAACCATAATTATGAACATAACATAGAGAACATAAACCATATGAACATAACATAGAGAACATAAACCATATGAACATAACATAGAGAACATAAACCATATGAACATAACATAGAGAACATAAACCATATGAACATAACATAGAGAACATAAACCATATGAACATAACATAGAGAACATAAACCATATGAACATAACATAGAGAACATAAACCATATGAACATAACATAGAGAACATAAACCATATGAACATAACATAGAGAACATAAACCATATGAACATAACAGAAAAGAAACCCTTTTTAAAGAAAGAAACCATTGGTTTGTGTTTGTGATGTCAGGCCAGCATTGATCCATTGATTTAATACCATATTAACCTCGTTAATTAGCCCAGTTAATTATTTTATTAAATTTGTTTATGAAGCTAATTTTGAGATACTTAGGTCTTCAACAGGGGGTCCGGGACCCCTAGGGGGTCCTCAGAGTTGCTACAGGGGGGACTTAAATATTTGACCACCTAGTAGTAATGCGAGGCATTGTGAGCTTGTAGATCTGCTATTTTTCAGAGGTTTGGTGAAGAGGGAAAAAAGCAGACAAAGTACAAGTATTGAGGGTTGGTTAAACTGTCTAACCCTAACCCTGTGGTTGTTAGGGTTAAACTGTGGTTGAATAGATTATTATTCAAGAAGATACATGTGGTTGGGTTAGGGTTAGATGTGCACACCTGTGAACACATGTGAACCACAGGAATTAGGTTAAACTGTGGTTGAATAGATTATTATTCAAGAAGATAAAAGCTCTGCTCAAGAAGAATCACAAAGGATTCCAATCTTAGGAGGATTTTATTTATTTATAAATGTTTTCCCATTGGAGTCATTCATTCATTGGCCACTAGAGGGGGCAGCAGCTCATTAATGTGATCCAGAACAGCTGCTGGTTAAACCTTGTAGAAACAACTGACAGACTTGTTGTTGTTTCCACATGTCTACCATCTGATCTGCAGGTGAGTGAAAACCAAACCCTGCATATATTATTATTATTAAGCAACATGTGAGCTTGTAGATCAGCTTTTTGTTGTTGTTTTGAAATGCCCAAATCTCAATCTTGCAACACCAAAGTGCCAGCCCATAATATCCACACA
This sequence comes from Nannobrachium achirus, assembly GCF_963921795.1. NCBI lineage: Eukaryota > Metazoa > Chordata > Actinopteri > Myctophiformes > Myctophidae > Nannobrachium > Nannobrachium achirus. The sequence continues at coordinate 67,464,663 of NC_137819.1, read as the reverse complement.
GAAAAGTCCTACCTGATTGTATTGCATACTTTACAACATTAAACTCACCAACATGGCAGCAGAGTAATGAAACAAACACTTTGCAGACAGAAAGAGGAAAATACAAGCTCTTCATAGGAGCTGCAATGTTGGTGGTTTAATGTTGTTTAATACAGTCAGATTTCTGTTGTAGGGGCTGTAAATGTTCAACACATAAAACCAATCTAGAGTTTCAATCTGGTCTACAATCACAGAGGGCTTTTCAGTTTGTAGCCTAACATGTTTCTTGTTGAGATTGGCACATTTCCTGGGACAAGCTGTCCAGATCACACATGTCACACGTGTTCTTATTTTTTCACTCTCAAAAAGCACCTGCAATGCAGTGCATTTGAAACTACATTGCAGTGCACATCATGGGGTGATCACTGCTTGCCTCCTGTGAATTGTTTTATTTTTATGTTAGTTTATGTTCTGTTTATTTTGTTGCTGAGTGAAGGTCAGAGATGAAAAAACCTGGGTGAAATGTACCAATCTCAACAGGATTGGTACAACTCTTGATGTTGCAACTCTGGATTCAACAAATAAAACTAATCTAGAGTTTCATTCTGGGCTACAATCATAAGGGCTTTACAGTTTGTATGTATGGATGTTAATGGTTGATGTTGCAACTCTGGATTCAACAAATAAAACTAATCTAGAGTTTCATTCTGGGCTACAATCATAAGGGCTTTACAGTTTGTATGTATGGATGTTAATGGTTGATGTTGCAACTCTGGATTCAACAAATAAAACTAATCTAGAGTTTCAATCTGGGCTGCAATCATAAGGGCTTTTCAGTTTGTATGGCTGTTAATGGTTGGTGTTGCAACTCTGGATTCAACAAATTAAAAATATCATTTAGAGTTGGATGCCTGGTTGAAAGATTTTCATTATATGCTATTTATTGAAATAATGCATGATGGGGGGGGGGGGGGTGAATACAGTAACAACATAAACAACAAATGAAGGGTTCCATCATTAATAGTTGTTCATGTGGAACCACTGAGATTAGGAGATTAACTGCTGGAAACATGCTGTTGGTGTTTACAACGTACCAGTAGATAGTAAACATTTACAGATTACAGGCGCTTGATTGATTGATTGATCGATTGATTGAAGACATGACGGTACAGTTCACTGGTACAAGGTCTACTAAAAAGAGATCCTAGAAAAGACTAAGCTTATTTCCATAGGAAACCATTGAAGTATCTCATAACATTGAATGACAGATGATGACAGAAAAAAAAAGTAAATAAATAAAAATTAATTAACAATGCAAAAAATATATACAGTAGGTATGGGCTAGGTTTGCTATTGCCAGTTGCGAATGGCTGCCGCCTGTAAGTGGTTTTTCATAGTTTGACCCTTTGCTTGATTTGACTCTGGGTTGAACGTGATCTGTGGCGCTGCCTCTGGTGTTGTAATTATGGACATCCTTAACGTTTATAAAGTATTTTGACAGGTAGTGGTGTAGTGTATCTTGTAGACCAGTGTTTAGTCAGGTACATGGGTATCTTAGTGGTGTAGTGTATCTTGTAGACCAGTATTTAGTCAGGTACATGGGTATCTTAGTGGTGTAGTGTATCTTGTACACCAGGCCCATTGCAAGTTGCTGTACTCTGTCATCTACTCTGAGCCACCCCACTCTTAACTGGTAACCATAGTAACATGTTGTTTACAGATTACAGGTGGTAACCATAGTAACATGTTTACAGATTACAGACAGTAACCATAGTAACCATGGGCAGCAGGTATGGAGAAGCATCAGGTGGTCGTACTCCACACAGGACCAACAAGGTAAACAACATGATTAGAGAGTCCATAGGCCATACGAGATGTCTAACACTAACAGAGTTCATGTTCATGCAGAGCTGAGGTTCTCAACCTTTTCAGACCCACAGGTTGAGAACCCCTGGTGTAGATCAGGTCACCCCATAAATATTGTTTTAATCCGAGGCACCCCTACATTATAATGTTCAGCACCTTATATTTATAGCATATTGTCGTTGTCGGGTGGAAACCTTGTATGTCCAAAACCGTTCGTTTTGTATTTATCATCTATAAAATGTACTATAATGCGAGGCGTTGTGTGCTTGTAGATCTGCTGTTTTCACTAGTTTTGTGCGACAGTCTTGTATGATGAAGCAGGGCTTTGCTTTACCAAAAGACGTACACATTTGAAACTTGGAGATACGAGGTTTCTGCCCGACAGTGACGATATTTTAGTGATTATGTTGTGAGGAAAACGTTGAGATAACAGCCATTTTGGTTAGAACTGACTGAAAATAACTTTGTACTTCAAGTGTAAAATGATACTAAATATTTTTTCAAGTGTCCAAATAAATTCCAAATATTATCAAATTATCTCGTGGCACCCCTGGCACCCACTTTGAAAACCCCTGCTGTAAAGGGTCTGCAGGACCACCAGACTGATATGCAGAAAGAGTTTGTGCCAGATCCCCCCCCCCCCCATCCAAAAATAGCTGATCTACAAGCTCACAGCATGTCTGATCGATTGTCGTTGAATACATTGTTTTAAATGTGGTCAATTATGAAGTCACCTAATTTACAACACATGACATCCTGCACATCATTCTACCTTCATTAAAACTGTGAACTCTGACTGGGGAGGGAGTCTGGGATAATTTGACCGTTTTAGCAATGTCCTGACAATCAAAATATGTCATAATTTTGATGAGGTGTCATTAAAATGTACAGTATGTAGACATACATATATTGATGAATAGACTTTTTGGTTCCCACCGCGCTCTGACTGGACTGGTGCGGTGTCCCTTTAGATCAACATGTATTCATTGGAGGATGGATCTCACACAGTGTCCCTTTAGATCAACATGTATTCATTGGAGGATGGATCTGGTGTGGTGTCCCTTTAGATCAACATGTATTCATTGGAGGATGGATCTGGTGTGGTGTCCCTTTAGATCAACATGTATTCATTGGAGGATGGATCTCACACAGTGGTGCGGTGTCCCTTTAGATCAACATGTATTCATTGGAGGATGGATCTCACACAGTGGTGCGGTGTCCCTTTAGATCAACATGTATTCATTGGAGGATGGATCTGGTGTGGTGTCCCTTTAGATCAACATGTATTCATTGGAGGATGGATCTCACACAGTGGTGCGGTGTCCCTTTAGATCAACATGTATTCATTGGAGGATGGATCTCACACAGTGGTGCGGTGTCCCTTTAGATCAACATGTATTCATTGGAGGATGGATCTCACACAGTGGTGCGGTGTCCCTTTAGATCAACATGTATTCATTGGAGGATGGATCTCACACAGTGGTGCGGTGTCCCTTTAGATCAACATGTATTCATTGGAGGATGGATCTCACACAGTGGTGCGGTGTCCCTTTAGATCAACATGTATTCATTGGAGGATGGATCACACACAGTGGTGTGGTGTCCCTTTAGATCAACATGTATTCATTGGAGGATGGATCACACACAGTGGTGCGGTGTCCCTTTAGATCAACATGTATTCATTGGAGGATGGATCGCACACAGTGGTGCGGTGTCCCTTTAGATCAACATTGGATATTCATTGGAGGATGGATCTCACACAGTGTCCCTTTAGATCAACATGTATTCATTGGAGGATGGATCTCACACAGTGGTGCGGTGTCCCTTTAGATCAACATGTATTCATTGGAGGATGGATCTCACACAGTGGTGTGGTGTCCCTTTAGATCAACATGTATTCATTGGAGGATGGATCTCACACAGTGGTGTGGTGTCCCTTTAGATCAACATGTATTCATTGGAGGATGGATCTCACACAGTGGTGCGGTGTCCCTTTAGATCAACATGTATTCATTGGAGGATGGATCGCACACAGTGGTGCGGTGTCCCTTTAGATCAACATTGGATATTCATTGGAGGATGGATCTCACACAGTGGTGCGGTGTCCCTTTAGATCAACATGTATTCATTGGAGGATGGATCTCACACAGTGGTGCGGTGTCCCTTTAGATCAACATGTATTCATTGGAGGATGGATCTCACACAGTGGTGCGGTGTCCCTTTAGATCAACATGTATTCATTGGAGGATGGATCTCACACAGTGGTGCGGTGTCCCTTTAGATCAACATGTATTCATTGGAGGATGGATCTCACACAGTGGTGCGGTGTCCCTTTAGATCAACATGTATTCATTGGAGGATGGATCTCACACAGTGGCAAGAGTTTGGGCAATCAGGCTTCTTCAGTGTATCTGGTCAGATACACTGAAGAAGGCTGATGTTTCTCATCCATGTAAAAATAAAGAAAGAAAAAACAACTCTTGCCACTGTGTGCGATCCATCCTCCAATGAATACAGTATGTTGACAATGACATGGCACACTGACTATGTAGAAAATAAAAACATGGAATTTCATTTAAAAAAAGGTTGCTGCTTGCTGCTGTTATTGTTGTAATAGATTAATGTCCCTGTGGTCTAGTGGTCATCATGTTATTAATGTAATGTCCCTTTGGTCTAGTGGTCATCGGTTCAGATCCTGCCGGTCACAGTGTCTCACATCCTGTCTGCTACTGATGACCTCACCGATGTCAGCCAGGTAAATGACATCACTGTGACGTCACCGTGACATCACTGTGACATCTCACAAACCCAAACACACACACATTCATTACATTCACTCACATTCACACAGCGATGGCAGAGGAAACCATGCAAGGAGCAGTTAGGGCCGGGGTTCAGACAGATTCACTGCAGATCTACAAGCTCACAGTGCATCAATCTGCCATGTGTGTGTGTTGGTGTTTATGTAGGTATCTATTGTGGGTGTGGTCACCAGACAGGAAGTCCAGGTCAACAACATCCTGTACCAAGTGGACGACATGACAGCTGCTCCTCTCACTGTGAAGCACTGGATGGACTCTGAGGTACCCTATGATACCCTACTATACCCTATAGTACCCTATAATATACCCTATACACTATACCACTATACCACTAGAACACTATACATGACAGCTGCTCCTCTGACCGTCAAGCACTGGATGGACTCTGAGGTACCCTATGATACCCTATACCCTATATACTACCCTATACACTATACCACTACTATACTCTATACATGACAGCTGCTCCTCTGACCGTCAAGCACTGGATGGACTCTGAGGTACCCTATACAGTAGTATACCCTATGAAATACCCTATATACTATACACTATACCCTAACCACTACCACTATTGCACTATGCCTTAAATACACTATACCCTAACCCTATGTACTACCCTATATACTATACACTATACCCTAACCACTGCCACTATGACACTATGCCTTAAATACACTATACCCTGGAACACTAGTGGTGTTTTGGAAACTGTGGAAACGAAAAAAAGCCTTAATGCGCATTAGCTTTTTTTCGCATAATGTTCTGTCTTCAGAGTGTGGAGAAGGAGAAGAGTCTGGCCAGTCCTGGAACCTATGTGAAAGTATCAGGAACCCTGCAGACCTTCCAGGTATGGGATAGATGAACCTATGGTATGTTAAATAACTGTGTAGACCTCCCAGCTATGGGATAGATGAACCTATGGTATGTTAAAGAACTGTGCAGACCTCCCAGATATGGGATAGATGAACCTATGGTATGTTAAATAACTGTGAGACCTCCCAGATATGCGATAGATGAACCTATGGTATGTTAAAGAACTGTGTAGACCTCCCAGCTATGGGATTAGTGTTAGTTAACACTTGTGATGGATGCCATTATTTTTGTAATTATTTGTCTACAGAGTGCCGGCATTCACTGCGCTTTATTTTGAAGAGCCCTGGAAGCCATGATCGTGTCCATGTTGTGGAACTTCACTAACTCCAGATGTTGACCAGGATGTTTACTTTCACACGGAAACGAAAAATTATAACCACCGCCGACCGTCGTGGCTCAGTGTCATCATAAAGAAATGTGTTTAGTTTTTTAAGGGTATTTATATCCTCCGGTATTTTCTCTTTCATAACGGTATTTTTTATTTGGGTATTTTCTCTTGCATTTTCTATATTTTCTCTATTTTCTATATGTTTTCTATAAGGATATTTCTCTTGCATAAGGGTATTTATTCTTGCATAAGGGTATTTATTGTCTCTCTCAGGGTGAAATGAGAATCCTGGCCAATCGCGTGCGGCGCATCGACGACCACAACCAGGTCACCTCCCACATGCTGGAGGTGGTTTACGCCCACATGACCATGTTTGGAAAGGTATGATGACATCATCCGTGACATCATCTCATGTTGTCCTTTTAACTTGAACTCTGTTGACCTCTGACCTTTGTGTCACCAGGCGGGCCACACCTCCTCGATGACATCATCAGTGGGCGACACCTCCTCAATGACATCATCAGTAGGCGACACCTCCATGATGACATCATCAGTGGGTCAGCTGACCAGGAGCAGTGATGAAGGCTATGACATCACACTGAGATATGGACTGTCCACTGTTCACAGTCAGGTCAGTGACTCTATGACATCACTATGATGGACTGTCCAGTGTTCACAGCCAGGTCAGTGACTCTATGACATCACACTGATGGACTGTCCAGTGTTCACAGTCAGGTCAGTGACATCACTATGACATCACTCTGAGATATGGACTGATGAATGTGATGGTTTATTGTATTTGTAGGTGATGGATGTGATGGTTTATTGTGTTAGTAGGTGATGAATGTGATGGTTTATTGTATTTGTAGGTGATGAATGTGATGGTTTATTGTGTTAGTAGGTGATGAATGTGATGGTTTATTGTATTTGTAGGTGATGAATGTGATGGTTTATTGTCAGACCTGCCAACCCGTACGCATTTTGCGTACTAAGCACGCATTTTAAGGCTCTGTACGCAGGTACGCAAACTCCTCTAACGGCTACGCATTTTGGTTCGGGGGAACCATGGTAACACATAACACATTCTGCGTTGTGTTGTGAGGCCAACATTTTTGCTCCATGCCGTGTAGTTCTCCCAGGCACCACTCCCAGGTGTGTGAATGGGGTGCATGGCGCTGCGGAGCACTAGAACGGAAGCGATGCTCGTTTTGTCGGTAGAAGAAGAATTTAACGCGGACGGAGTTTGTTTTGTTTTGGTCATAGAGTTATAAGAAGAAGGTTTTGGTTTAGTTTCAGCATGCACACATCTCACAGCGACGCGTTATCGCTCGGATTTCACATAGCGGCGATATTAATCAGATTAATTTATAAAGAAGATACTACGGAGAATGGCCGTGGTGTGCTGCCAACGAGTCTTAACAGGTAGGCTAATAATAAACTTTTAAAACCCTCCTCTGAGGTGAATTCACATGTCATAGCAGCCACGAGGGTGAGAATTGGTGAAATCTCGTACTATGCCTAACCTAAACCTATCTTGCGACGCTGGTGAAACAAAACAACGAGCGGCTGCGGTCCGCCTGGAGCTGTGGTGTTGTGTATGAAGTGTTGTAATTCGTCATACGACGGTGTTGCAGCGAGCAACCAGTCAAAACGTGTGACCCAGGGCTTAGTACAATGAACTGATATACATTGGCCATGATTGGATAACATACTGGGCTGCCTGTTCCACTTTATCTCTAAATGAGTATGAATGAATGAATTAGGCCCATGTGTATTGTCAAACACATTAACAGTGAACAAATTATTTATCACCTTTGAATATATGAAGACATTAATGGTCTATCAACAATGAGTAGCCTGCAGCCTATATGAATGAATATACAGACTAGGCTGTATGTGATCTATACACAATGTAGGCCTATATATCATGGATGGAATAGAAACCTACATGAGTTGAATACCTTCAACTTCATGCAAATCATGCACAGACATATGGTTTTATTTAGGCTGCTCAATTAACAAAGACACAGGTTTATGTAAATAGCCTACAATGAAAAGCTATTTTGCAATTTGAATAACAGGATTATATTGATGTATGTTCATTCCTGAAGTCACTGGTGACTGTTTTGCGAGTCTATTGTTAACTAACTCTGAGCAAGTGCAGTTAGTATATTTTATTAAAGATTTGTCAACAATATTGCCAAAGCAACATTACTGTATTGCCTGGTAATACTAGCCTCCAGACCAAATGGCATTTTTATTTAAGAGGTTGTTCTAACATCTTGCCTCCTCCTATTAGTGTAAGTCAAGACATGCAATGTGCTACATTTCTGGTGTGAAATTTTGTTAACATAACTGTAAAGGTCCCACCCAAAAAGGTGCATGGAACCCCCCAAAATATACGCTGTTTTGTGCGGGAAAACAACAAAAATTGCACCGCGGGCGCTGCGCGGGCGCTGCGGGCACTTCGTGCCCGCGCATGAGTACTCAAAAAAATTTGCCAGGGTTGGCAGGTCTGTATTGTATTTGTAGGTGATGAATGTGATGGTTTATTGTGTTAGTAGGTGATGAATGTGATGGTTTATTGTGTTAGTAGGTGATGAATGTGATGGTTTATTGTATTTGTAGGTGATGAATGTGATGGTTTATTGTATTTGTAAGTGATAGCTCTTACCCGTTCAAAGATATGAGCTCCAAAATGATGTGCAGTGTGTGGGTTATGGGATGTGCACTGTGCACACAGTATATGAGGGATGGAAAGTAACTTTAACTGGTGCTTGCATGATAATATGTAGGAGCATCAATGTAAGAAATACCCGTTTCGTTTAATGGCTACAGAGATACTGTCCCGCCCGCCCACCCGCCTGCACACACACCCGCCTGCCTACACACACACACACACACACACACACACACACACACACACACACGCACACGCACACGCGCACGCACACACACAGAGCTGGTTAAACATGTTGCCCCATGCTAGATGCAGAATAGATATGCCTCATGCTAGATGCAGAATAGATAGTAGTTACACCATAAAAATGCTAATATACAGCATATGATTTGTGAAAGTGACATTACCCGTTCAAAGATATGAGCTCCAAAATGATGTGCAGTGTGTGGGTTATGGGATGTGCACTGTGCATACAGTATATGAGGGATGGAAAGTAGAGGTCTTCACGGGTCCAATTTGAACTACCCGAACCCAAAAGGACCCGGGGGAAATGGACCCGGACCCATATGGCCCCGTCTATCATTTGGAATTTGAGAACCGTTACCCGATCAGCCCCGAGACGTGATGGATCCGATCCGAACGGCCCCGCCTGTTATTAGAAAAATTGGATCCGAAACCCGAGCAGAACGGGAGATCCGAGACCCGAACCTGTCGCCCCGAAATGAAAGAATGCCAACGTTATTATATTAAGAGTTGTATCAGACATATTTCTTACCTAACGTCGCCACGGTGCTGCTGTTGCTGTCAGCGGCGCTGTGCCTCTCGCCAAAAGATGATCTTTTCCCAGACCAGTAAGTCAATGCGGACAGTTTGTAAATACAAATAAATCCATGTTTTTATTCCTTCTTCTTTGGCAAGCCAATGCTAATGCTATCGTTTTCTGTCGCATGTGTTGTTCATTATATCTTTCTGCTTTGAGTGTCCATTTTGCTCTGCAGAGCATGACAACACGCAATGACAACTCCATTGTAAACCGATAACCAAAACGTTACGTTAATATCTTTGATAATAATAACAATCCAACTGATACAGTCAGTGTTGTTGTGACTGAGTGAGTCAGTTCTCACAACCAATGCAACAGATTACATGCTGCATCTTTAGTGCCATCGTGTGGCGTTATCTATTTGGTGCAGTTGTTGCGTTCGCTTTCACTTCAATCTCGGCCTGTCTCGGCTCCACTCGGGTAACAGGAGATACCCGGGGAACCGGGGCAGACGGCCCCGGCCCCGGCCCGCCCCGCGGTAAAAGCTCGAAAACGGCCCCGTTACCCGGCTCGGGGCGGTTCGGATCGCGGGTAATTTCGGATCTCGGGCAGGTCCGAAGACCTCTAATGGAAAGTAACTTTAACTGGTGCTTGCATGATAATATGTAGGAGCATCAATGTAAGAAATACCCGTTTTGTTTAATGGCTACCCCCCCCCCCCCCCTCCCCCAGCCCGTCCGCCCACCTGCCCACGCACACACCCGCCTGCCTGCACACACACACACACACACACACACACACACACACACACACACACACACACACACACACACACACACACACAGAGAGAGAGAGCTGGTTAAACATGTTGCCTCATGCTAGATGCAGAATAGATGAGCCTCAAGCTAGATGCAGAATAGATAGTAGATACGCCATAAAAATGCTAATATACAGCATACGATTTGTGAAAGTGACAAACGGGCTTCACAGTTATGTTAGGTGTGTTCATATGCTAATTGTGATGCGATTTCAGATCAATTGCTCCAGCCACTGAGGAGAAATGCTGTGACAGACAGACACTCACTCAGACATTCGCAAAATTATAGTATAGATGGATGTGATGTGTGACGGCCCTGCCCCTCTCTGCCTCACTGTTGGCTAGGCGCCTGCCTCGGTGTCATGGCAGGGAGGAGCAGGCCGTCAGCTCATTTGCGCACACCTTGGAGGGGTGTGGTCTGGGGAGTATAAAAGGAAGGCCTCCTCCCCAGCTCACACTCTCTCTCTCTCTCTCTTCCCAGGAGCAGGTCATGCTCAGGGAGCCACATGGCTGGTTTGTGGCCTAAGCCTTTTGTTTAGTTCTCTTTTACACACCTTACTACAACACGCACACGGCACACTACACACACGCATACACTGCAGACACCACTGACTACTGACTTGCTCACACCTCACTTGCCTTTATGTTTGACTATTGCTTTATATCATTTAATTTAAGTAATAAATAATAATTTAAACGTTTTTGACTTGTGTGGACTCCCTCTTTTGTGGTGCATTACTCCTGGTGCATGACAAAATGGGGGCTCGTCAAACCATTTAGTTTTGTTTAGTTTTGTTGGAAAATTGAAATTTAGTTTGTCAGTTATGTAAGTTGTTTGGAATTTGTTTTTGGGAGTTTCACACAAGTGTCTGTTTTTGTTAGGCCGGAGAGAGGGAGCATTGCGCCCCAGAGCTGTTGTGCAGTTTTTCAGGTAAGTGTTGGGATTGTTAATACAGGGGGGTAGTAGGTTTTTTGTGGAGCAAATCCCTCAGTCACCAGTGCCAATAGGGTACTGGTTGTTTTGTTAAGTTTTTATTTCCCCTTAGTGGTGATTTTGTTAGCGACGGATCTTGGGTTTCACAATAAGTGATGTAGGGGACCATTCCTCATACCCGGGTGTCGGCCGTAGGAAAAGGTAGGTAGATTAAGGTTATAAGTTAGTTAGGGTGGGATTTGTTTCAGTTTGGTTAAAGGTAAACTACACCCTTGTATGCATCCCCAACACTTCCTTATTTTTTGGTCAGTTTCTTTCTGCACAATGTCTTCAGTGGTAGAAGACTTTGGTAAAGCTCCATCAGTGGAATTGCTTAATAAATGCACTGTTGATCAACTGTTGGTAATTGGGGAAAAATTTGGGATCACAGTGACTGGAACGCTTAAGGATGCAAAAAGGGCTTGCCTTCTTCAAAAATTGGTGGAAAATGGTGTTCTTCAGGCTGAGGAGGTTCAGGGTAAGAATGAAGTTGAGGAGGAAGATGATGAGGAAGATGAGGAGGAAGAAGAGGCTCAGACAAGCTCGATTGGCTTCCAGCAAAAAAGGGAACTCTTACTGTTAAAACAACAGCATGTAGTAGAGTTAGAAAGAGTCAAACAACAGGTTGAGATGGCAAAATTAGATGTAGAGTACAAAAAATTGGAGATGATCCAGCAAGGGGTGTTAACACCTGAGGCATTGTTCCCTGGCACTGTTGAAAGGGGTGGGGCCAAACATTTTGACTTGTGTGGACTCCCTCTTTTGTGGTGCATTATTCCTGGTGCATGACAAAATTTTGACTTGGGCAGTAACATGAGGCTTATACCCCGGTTCAATGAAAGGGATCCGGATACATTCTTTCTACTTTTTGAAAGAGTGGCTGAGGCAAGAAATTGGCCTGATGTGGAGCGCACTCTTATGTTACAGTCAGTTTTCACAGGCAAGGCACAAGAGGCGTTTGCCGCCTTAACGCCTGCTGATAGCAGAAGTTACGCAAAAGTCAAGGCAGCAGTCTTAAAGATATACGAGTTGGTGCCAGAAGCCTACAGGCAGCGCTTCCGTAACTGGAGAAAACCTGAGCAGTTTAAATCAGCAGTTTAAATCCATGTCACACGCTGATTTGGCTGTTGAACAGAAACATGATCCGAGTTTGCAAGAGTTGTTTGACAAATCCATGTCTCTCGACAAAGCAAACAGCAGTGTATGTGGGTATTTTCTGCAAGATGGTTTGCTGTTTCGCAAGTTTAGTCCTCAAGCTGAAGCTCTGGGAGGGGATCCAATTTTTCAGTTTGTGGTTCCAAAGAAATTTCGGACATTGGTGTTACAAACGTGTCATAACAATATTGCTGGGCATCAGGGTGTAAGGAAAACTTACGATCGTGTCCTGCGATATTGTTTTTGGCCACGTTTGAAGCGTGACATTTCCGCTTACATCAAAGAGTGTCATACCTGTCAGTTAACGAGTAAGCCAAACCAGTCAATTAAGCCAGCTCCACTGAGTCCAATCCCTGCAGTGGAGAAACCTTTTGAGCATCTCATTATTGACTGTGTTGGGCCATTGCCTCGTTCAAAGCAGGGCCACTTATATTTGCTCACAGTTATGTGCCAAGTAACCCGTTACCCAGCAGCTTATCCACTTCGAACCATAACCACTAGGTCAGTTGTGAAAGCTCTAACACAGTTCATGTCAGTCTTTGGAATACCGAAAATTTGCCAAAGTGACCAGGGTTCAAATTTCACCTCCCGTATGTTTGCTGAAGTTCTCAAGCAGCTTAATGTTAAGCATAACATTGCTTCAGCGTATCATGCTCAGTCCCAGGGTGCTCTTGAAAGATTCCATCAATTTCTTAAATGCATGTTGCGCTCTTACTGTACAGAACTGGGGCGAGATTGGGAGGAGGGATTACCATGGCTTTTGTTGGCTTCTAGAGAAGTAGTCCAGGAGAGCACTGGTTTCAGTCCTAATGACTTGGTGTTTGGTCACAAAGTTCGAGGTCCTATGGCTATTTTAGAGGACAGCTGGAAAGTAGCTGAAACCCCAAAAAGTCTCCTGGATTATGTCAATGGTTTTAAACACCGATTGACTTTGGCAGTAGAAAGTGCAAAGGAGAATTTGGGAAAGTCTCAGAGAAAAATGAAGTCTCTTTATGACAGGCGTACAGAGCCTAGGCAGTTTAAGGCTGGAGATCAGGTTTTGCTCCTTCAGCCTGTTGTGAGTTCTCCTTTCCAGGCAAAATTCACTGGGCCTTACACCGTTGTGAAACAACAGACAGAGCAGAATTACGTCATAGATACTCCAGACAATAGGAAGAAGACTAAACTTTGTCATGTGAATCTACTAAAGCCCTATTATTCGAACCAGTCTGTTAATGCCTGTCTTTGTACAACCAATGTAGATGGGTCTTCAACGGTGGTATCTGCTCCAGAGGAAGGTGAAACGCCTGAGGTCATTTTACAAGGTAGGTTGAACAATTCAGAGTCCTTGAGAAAGTTAGAGTCTAATTTGGCCTATTTGGATAATGAAAAACGATCTGAGTTGGTGGCTCTTATTAACGGATATCCCACTTTGTTTAATGATGTGCCCACACGTACACATCTGATTGAACATGATGTGGACGTTGATGATACAGTGCCCATAAGGCAGCGTTTCTATAGGGTATCCCCTGAGAAACGTAAGAGTTTGAACAAGGAGGTTGAGTACATGTTGGAAAACCATATTGCTGAACCATGCAACTCGAGCTGGGCATCACCTTGCCTATTGGTTGGTAAGCCTGACAAGACCTACAGACTGTGTACAGACTATCGAAAGGTCAATAACATCACAAAGTCAGACGCTTTTCCCCTTCCAAGAATGGAAGATTGCATTGATGAGGTGGGATCAGCGACTTATGTGAGCACGTACGACCTTTTAAAAGGATACTGGCAAGTCCCTCTGTCAAAGCGGGCACAGGACATCTGCGCATTCATTACACCATCTGGGCTATACAAATACACCGTTATGCCATTTGGTTTGCGAAATGCGCCCGCTACTTTTCAGCGCCTCATGAACATGGTGGTGGCTGGTTTGGAGGGATGCGCCGTATACCTTGATGACGTAGTCATCTACAGTGACACATGGTCTGAGCACGTGCAACGTACTAAGGCTCTCTTTGAGAGGTTGGTCTGGGCAAGATTGACAATTAATTTGGCTAAATGTGAGTTCGGAAGAGCCACTGTAAAGTATTTGGGCAAGGTGGTCGGGCAAGGAAGTGTTCGCATGGTTCAGGATAAGGTTAAGGCAATACTTGAATATCCTCCTCCCACTACAAAGAAAGAGTTACTTCGGTTTATGGGCTGTGTGGGATATTATAGAAGTTTCTGTCGAAACTTTTCGTCCGTGGCTGAGCCATTAACCAGGCTGTTTAAAAAGGATGCTAAATTTGTCTGGTCAACTAATTGCCAGTTGGCATTTAAGAATCTCAAGGCTCTGTTGTGTTCAACTCCTGTGTTGGCTGCTCCACGTTTGGGGGAGTCCTTTTCACTACAGGTGGATGCTTCCAATGTGGGGGCAGGAGCTGCTCTTTTGCAGGCAGATGAACAGGGGGTTGATAGAGTGGTGGCTTTCTTTTCTCGAAAGTTCAATAGCTATCAACTTAACTATTCCGTCATTGAAAAGGAAGCTTTAGCGCTCCTGATGGCATTGCAACACTTTGATGTGTATTTAGGTTCTGGGTTGACTCCACTGGTGGTCTACACAGACCACAACCCACTGACGTTTTTGAAGTCTCTGCAAAATCCAAATCAGAGGTTAATGCGGTGGGCATTATTTTTACAGCCATACAATTTGGATATCCGCCATATCAAAGGTACAGCTAATGTGATGGCAGATGCACTGTCACGTGCATATTAAATTTGGTTGACCTGGTTTTGCTATGTATACTAACCTTTCTTGTATGCTCCATTATAGGCCGTCCTGTCTCTGGCTCTCTTAGATTGCTCCTGTGCACGAGGTTGCTGAGGCCGGAGGCAGGACGGCGTGGCGAAATGGAGGAACTGAGAGGTAGAGGTATACAGTAGCATAGGATACAGGTGAACATTTTGGATTGCTTGGGCTGTAGGGGCTTGGATTTGTGAATTAAAGACAGTGTCTATTTCAATTGAATATTCAACTTTATTAAGAAAGTGTTTGGAAAACCCTAGTTGTGTTTTGGCTTTGTTGCTAATTTTTGTTTTGCTTTTTTCATAGATAAATGTGGTGGAACCCCATTCTTATGGGGGGGGGGTGTGACGGCCCTGCCCCTCTCTGCCTCACTGTTGGCTAGGCGCCTGCCTCGGTGTCATGGCAGGGAGGAGCAGGCCGTCAGCTCATTTGCGCACACCTTGGAGGGGTGTGGTCTGGGGAGTATAAAAGGAAGGCCTCCTCCCCAGCTCACACTCTC
Source organism: Nannobrachium achirus (assembly GCF_963921795.1). Taxonomy (NCBI): domain Eukaryota; kingdom Metazoa; phylum Chordata; class Actinopteri; order Myctophiformes; family Myctophidae; genus Nannobrachium; species Nannobrachium achirus. The sequence goes on along the minus strand of NC_137819.1, from coordinate 67,449,144 downwards.
TCTCTCTCTCTCTTCCCAGGAGCAGGTCATGCTCAGGGAGCCACATGGCTGGTTTGTGGCCTAAGCCTTTTGTTTAGTTCTCTTTTACACACCTTACTACAACACGCACACGGCACACTACACACACGCATACACTGCAGACACCACTGACTACTGACTTGCTCACACCTCACTTGCCTTTATGTTTGACTATTGCTTTATATCATTTAATTTAAGTAATAAATAATAATTTAAACGTTTTTGACTTGTGTGGACTCCCTCTTTTGTGGTGCATTACTCCTGGTGCATGACAGATGGTTTATTGTGTTAGTAGGAGATGAATGTGATGTTTATTGTATTTGTAGGTGATGAATGTGATGGTTTATTGTGTTTGTAGGTGATGAATGTGATGGTTTATTGTGTTAGTAGGTGATGAATGTGATGTTTATTGTATTTGTAGGTGATGAATGTGATCCATACATGGAGACCACCCACACACCGTGGTCATGTGACTGGAGGTCATGTGACCGGAGGTCATGTGACCGGAGGTCATGTGACTGAAGGCATCAGCTTCAAAGAGCTCTGCATCAAACTGGGAAAGCTTCAGTCTCCATCCATCAGGTTTGTAGATCTAATAGTATATAGATCTAATATTAATATAAAACTTCAGTCTCCATCCATCAGGTTTGTAGATCTAATATTATTATATAGATCTAATATTACTATAAAGCTTCAGTCTCCATCCATCAGGTTTGTAGATCTAATATTATTATATAGATCTAATATTACTATAAAGCTTCAGTCTCCATCCATCAGGTTTGTAGATCTAATATTATTATATAGATCTAATATTACTATAAAGCTTCAGTCTCCATCCATCAGGTTTGTAGATCTAATATTATTATATAGATCTAATATTACTATAAAGCTTCAGTCTCCATCCATCAGGTTTGTAGATCTAATATTATTATATAGATCTAATATTACTATAAAGCTTCAGTCTCCATCCATCAGGTTTGTAGATCTAATATTATTATATAGATCTAATATTACTATAAAGCTTCAGTCTCCATCCATCAGGTTTGTAGATCTAATATTATTATATAGATCTAATATTACTATAAAGCTTCAGTCTCCATCCATCAGGTTTGTAGATCTAATATTATTATATAGATCTAATATTACTATAAAGCTTCAGTCTCCATCCATCAGGTTTGTAGATCTAATATTATTATATAGATCTAATATTACTATAAAGCTTCAGTCTCCATCCATCAGGTTTGTAGATCTAATATTATTATATAGATCTAATATTACTATAAAGCTTCAGTCTCCATCCATCAGGTTTGTAGATCTAATATTATTATATAGATCTAATATTACTATAAAGCTTCAGTCTCCATCCATCAGGTTTGTAGATCTAATATTATTATATAGATCTAATATTACTATAAAGCTTCAGTCTCCATCCATCAGGTTTGTAGATCTAATATTATTATATAGATCTAATATTACTATAAAGCTTCAGTCTCCATCCATCAGGTTTGTAGATCTAATATTATTATATAGATCTAATATTACTATAAAGCTTCAGTCTCCATCCATCAGGTTTGTAGATCTAATATTATTATATAGATCTAATATTACTATAAAGCTTCAGTCTCCATCCATCAGGTTTGTAGATCTAATATTATTATATAGATCTAATATTACTATAAAGCTTCAGTCTCCATCCATCAGGTTTGTAGATCTAATATTATTATATAGATCTAATATTAATAGAAAACTTCAGTCTCCATCCATCAGGTTTGTAGATCTAATATTATTATATAGATCTAATATTACTATAAAACTTCAGTCTCCATCCATCAGGTTTGTAGATCTAATATTATATATTTCCACTTCTGGTAGAAACGGGAAGCATTTTTTGGGGGGGACACTTAGGAACCAAACATCATATTAAATACAAGTTAAACTCATCCTGGAACTACAGTAAACACTCTGGAAAGTTGAGTTGTTTAATGAATCGGTGCTATTGAACATCCTTTACGTCTGTGTGTGGGTTTTACTAATATTCAACCAATGAGAAGTCTTAAAAGACTCTTCTGACTGAACCTCCTAACTCTATTCACGTTATTCCTGGCCCCGCCCCCGGCTTCCTGTTCATATCCTGAAAGAGGCGGAGGCTGAAAAAGCTGGCCTGAAAAACAGCATTTGGTTTCCTGTTGTCCTTGCATTAAAGTGTCAGTAGTTGGCGCTCTGGGCTCTGTATGTACCTGGGTTGCCATGTCTGCTTGTAATAAGCAATTTGTGTCTTTAAAAAAAATAATGTAGTTGCTTATTGGGCTTACTTTCTAATATTTTTTTAAACAAGTGGTTCCCAAATCTTTTCATATCAAGGACCCCAGATAAACATATTTGTCCACAGTCGCAGACCCCATCTGAAAATATGTGGTGCCAGGAACCTCCACACAGATTTATGTTCTTAAAATGTTTCAAAGGTCAGTGACAATCTGTCAGTCAAACTCTGACTTGTGGAGGGAGTTGTTGATTAGAATGACCAAGTTTTTGAACATTAAAGTTCAAAACCTCTTAACTCCATCGAGGTGCATTTGGTTAAAGTGATGATAATATAAAAACCCCTAACTCCATTGAGCTGTATGTGGGTAAAGTGATGATAATATAAAAACCTCCTAGGTGCATTTGGTTAAAGTGATGATGCTTGGAGTTCCAGTGCCCAGGGGCCCTCAGAGGTGATAATCCAGCCCTGTACCCAGAAATATACAAAAGCTGTCATCTGTAGAATGTAACGTTGTGACTCTTCATGGTAACATAACGTTGTGACTCTTCATGGTAACATAACGTTGTGACTCTTCATGGTAACATAACGTTGTGACTCTTCATGGTAACATAACGTTGTGACTCTTCATGGTAACATAACGTTGTGACTCTTCATGGTAACATAACGTTGTGACTCTTCATGGTAACATAACGTTGTGACTCTTCATGGTAACATAACGTTGTGACTCTTCATGGTAACATAACGTTGTGACTCTTCCTGGTAACATAACGTTGTGACTCTTCATGGTAACATAACGTTGTGACTCTTCATGGTAACATAACGTTGTGACTCTTCATGGTAACATAACGTTGTGACTCTTCATGGTAACATAACGTTGTGACTCTTCATGGTAACATAACGTTGTGACTCTTCATGGTAACATAACGTTGTGACTCTTCATGGTAACATAACGTTGTGACTCTTCCTGTGAACAGAGACGCTGTGAGGTTTCTCCTCAGAGAAGGACACATCTTCACCACCGTGGATGAAGGACATTACAAGTCCTCCTACAACACTCCAACACAACAACCTTAATGACGACCCTATCCCTCCTACACTCCGTCATGAAGAAAACCTCTACTGTACGACGCGTCAGTCACTCAGAACATCATGAAGTAAACCTCCTACTTTAATGTTTCATTCACTGTACGACAGTCAGTGGCTTCTAAAGAGAACGATGAATCACATCGATGATGTGATATTTTCTGTTGCATTTATTATTTATTATTATACATGTTTCTCCCGTGATGCCTGTGGCTTGACTGTGTTCAGTGTTGGAGGTTTGATTACATGATGATTACGTTGTTAATGATTACACACTATTAATGATTACGTTGATGATGATTATACACTATGAATGATTACATTAATGATTATACACTATTAATGATTACATTAATGATTACGTTGATGATGATTATACACTATGAATGATTACATCATCCTTAAAGCATCATAACTGGTCTCATGTCTCTTGATTGCAGTGGTTGACAGTAAATAAGATCCTTTACTTGAGTACTATGTACTTAGGTGGATATTTCACTTTCATACAGTTCATTTACCTGAGTACTAACTATCTACTTGGAGGGATATTTCCACTTTCATACAGTAAATAAGTACATTTACTTGAGTACTAACCCTAACCCGGCTGGGAATATACCATTTTGTCAAGATGGGGAGAATACAAGTGTGGAGAATATAATTATACCTTGTTAAAGTGACCATTTTGTTAAATGTTGCATTTGTAGTTATTTTACTGTAATTTAACAACATAATAACCAGCACAGATAGACAAAGAGACATTCATGGATTTATATTTAAAAAGTACGTTTTATTTTACCCCCTGGAGTCCTGGACCCAGGGTGGAGTGAGTTACTATGAAAACTCTTTCAACAACACTACCACAACACAACAACCAGCAGCTACATGTGGTCTGTGTCCCTCTTTGAATTATCCTTTCTCTCTGTAAAGTGTTTGTTTCATAAAAATCCAGCGTAGACATATTATGACTGAGCTACTTTCTGTAAAGAAATTCCCTGTAGGTGATTATTTTTCTTCATATTTTTTTCTAAGTGTTGGAGTTTGGAAGCACTCGTTTTCGATAACACGTCCCGCTGCCTCCTGCATCATATGACTTTTAGAACCAGCCGCAAATTGCAATCTAAGGTTGCAATACCTCCCATAGGGATAGGGTCAATGCATGAAAACGTTTTTTTTTTCTTTTTCTTTTTTGCTATCTGTTTTAAACAATGTCAAACTCAGTAATATTGTGGCTCTATGGAAAGCTTGAATAATCCTCTTTCTATCAGCAAAGTGTTTCAGAAAAATCCACCATTGAGAGTTACTTCATGTCAAATCCGAGCAGACTTCGTAAGCGCTCGTCTTCTATAACGCCCTGTCCCTGCCTCCTGCATCATGTGACATTTAGAACCAGGGTTAGGGTTAGGGTTGATTTCCTACAAGCGCTTCCAAACTCCAACACTTTTATAATTACACCTTTCTAGTTCCACATTTAACCTAAAGTGTTTTTTACACACAAAGAACAAAGATCACAATAGAAGTCCTGGAATCATAAACAAAGCCTGGCTTCCACTTTTACTAAACTCTTAAAGTAGCTCAACTCTACCTTTGAAATTAGCTCAGTGCGGTGCTTCTCAAACTGGGGTCCAGGGACCCCCAGGGTTCCTCCAGTGGGTTCTAAATGGACCCTTACAGGTCCATGTGTTTCCATTTATTCATTCTCCAGAACCAAGCGTCTCAGTTCAGTCAGTGTGTTGCTGTTTGCATGACTTTCATCATTCATTGATTATTGTTGTGCTCACTGAAGTGCAGTTACCCAATGTGACCATAGGGTGGCATCTCAGTGCAGCTTCATTGTAGAAGAGGCATATTTGTCATCATTAGTAGTCATAACAAGATTCAAGATTCAAGATTGCTTTATTTGTCATTCATTTTTCTGTCTGCAAGCAGCGTTAGAAAAAACAAACAAAATTAAGTTTCTCCCAGTTGATAATTCATAAAAGAATAAAACCAAACAGTGCAGAAATAATTATCTACCCTAAATATACTCTAAATAACCAACATGAATAAATATAAATGAATCCTAAAAACCAGTGTCATTAAAAAGCAGCCCCACATAAAAACAGTATAAAAAACTGAATGAATTCAAGTTCATCTCTTTTAGCAATGCATGCCCTCATGACGTTCAGCATTGTCTCCTAGGGTGATTGGCGTTCAAGAGTCTGATTGCCTGGGGAAAGAAACTGTTTTTCATTCTTTCCGTCTTGGCACCGATGCTCCTGTATCTCCTAGGGTAGAAGGAAGATCAGGCCGTGAGAGGGGTGGGTGCTGTCCCCCATGATGCTCCTGTATCTCCTACCAGAGGGTGGGTGCTGTCCCCCATGATGCTCCTGTATCTCCTACCAGAGGGTGGGTGCTGTCCCCCATGATGCTCCTGTATCTCCTACCAGAGGGTGGGTGCTGTCCCCCATGATGCCAGTGGCTCTCTTCAAGCATCGCTGTTGGTACATGTGTAACAGAGGTGAATCGGACCTCCCCACCCGGGCTTCGAACCCGGGCCTCCCACGCAAAAGTCCAATATCTTAACCATTACTCCAAAGGGATATCCTTATGGAACAAGGGAGATACTAGACTTTTGAGGCTTCAAGGCTGGGGCTGCGACTCTGTCCACCACACATGTCTGCCAAAGATTATCCTTACACAGCAGTAGTGCATGTGTTTGTTTTACTCAATAATGTATGATCACTTTAGCATTGCTTTAATTGTTATTGATGTTACTGTTATTATTTATATGACACATTATAATAGCTTATTAGATTTAGTTTGTCTGTTTGTGCATGTGTTTTTAATCTTTCAAAAATAGTTGAAGCTTGTGATGCGGTGTGAGCTTGTACATCTGCTATTTGTGAATAGCCGAAGAAGTATACCATAGGTAATGATTGTGGCGCTGTATATGGCATAACATGATGTTCTAAACCATTGGTATTCAAAGTGAGGTCTGGGGACCTCCAGGGGTCCTTGGGGGGGGGGGGGGGGGGGGGGTTCCAGGGGGTCCCCAGGAAAAGTAGTTAACATAGCATCTCAATCATTTGAACCACTTTATCCATTTGTATGTTGGCTATTAAAAAAAATAGCAGATCTACAAGCTCACAGATTTAGTTTGTAGAATATTTTGAATCATTTTGATAATTGTTTAACACAATTGCTATCTTCTGGGGGTCCCTGGTCAAAATCATTTTCAGATGGGGGTCCTCGGCCAAACATACATTTGGGGGTCCTTGGCATAAAGTTTAGAGAAGCAAGGCTTAAAGGATACACTCTCATCTTACAGGATGTCATTTGTATATCGATGTGAGCAGACTTTATTTAACTTTTTTTATTTTATCATTCTTCTGCCAGTGATCAGTGATCATTAATCAGTGATCAATGATCAGTGATCAGTGATCAGTGCTCAGTGAACAGTGATCATTGATCAGTGATCATTGATCAGTGAACAGTATCAGTGATCAGTATCAGTATCAGTGATCAGTATCAGTATCAGTGATCAGTGATCAGTGAACATTGATCAGTGATCAGTGAACATTGATCAGTGATCAGTGATCAGTGATCAGTGAACATTGATCAGTGATCAGTGATCAGTGAACATTGATCAGTGAACAGTATCAGTGATCAGTATCAGTATCAGTGATCAGTATCAGTATCAGTGATCAGTGATCAGTGAACATTGATCAGTGATCAGTGAACATTGATCAGTGATCAGTGAACATTGATCAGTGATCAGTGATCAGTGAACATTGATCAGTGATCAGTGATCAGTGAACATTGATCAGTGATCAGTGAACATTGATCAGTGATCAGTGATCAGTGAACAGTGATCAGTGAACATTGATCAGTGATCAGTGAACAGTGATCAGTGATCAGTGAACATTGATCAGTGATCAGTGATCAGTGAACATTGATCAGTGATCAGTGATCAGTGAACATTGATCAGTGATCAGTGAACATTGATCAGTGATCAGTGATCAGTGAACAGTGATCAGTGAACATTGATCAGTGATCAGTGATCAGTGATCAGTGAACATTGATCAGTGAACAGTGATCAGTGATCAGTGAACATTGATCAGTGAACAGTGATCAGTGATCAGTGAACAGTGATCAGTGAACAGTGATCAGTGATCAGTGAACAGTGATCAGTGATCAGTGATCACTGATCACTGATCCGTGATCAGTGATCTTCCTCCCTGTGCCAAGGTTGGCACCGTGCCCAAGGATGCCTACTCCTGCACAGGCTTTGTTGAGTCACCATCATTTATGGTCCTGATCTGCTGTAAACAGTCTGATCTGCCGTAAACAGTCTGATCTGCCGTAAACAGTCTGATCAGTCTGATCTGCCGTAAACAGTCTGATCTGCCGTAAACAGTCTGATCTGCCGTAAACAGTCTGATCTGCCGTAAACAGTCTAATCTGCTGTAAACAGAGGGGCGCATGGCTCAGGGGTAGAGCGACCACTTGGCAACCGGCAGTTCGATCCTGGGCTCCCCCAGAGTTGGTATCGAAGTGTCCTCTGAACCCCTAACTGCTCCTGATGAGCAGGTTGGTGCCAAGCATGGTTTCCTCTGACATCACTGTATGAATGTGTGTATGAATGGGTGAATGTAATGAATGTGTGTGTGTGTGTGTGTGTGTGTGTGTGTGTGTGTGTGTGTGTGTGTGTGTGTGTGTGTGTGTGTGTGTGTGTGTGTGTGAATGGGTGAATGTAATGAATGTGTGTGTGTGTGTGTGTGAATGGGTGAATGTAATGAATGTGTGTGTGTGTGTGTGTGTGTGAATGGGTGAATGTAATGAATGTGTGTGTGAATGGGTGAATGTAATGAATGTGTGTGTGTGTGTGTGTGTGTGTGTGTGTGTGTGTGTGTGTGTGTGTGTGTGTGTGTGTGTGTGTGTGTGTGTGTGTGTGTGTGTGTGAATGGGTGAATGTAATGAATGTGTGTGTGTGAATGGGTGAATGTAATGAATGTGTGTGTGTGTGTGTGTGTGTGTGAATGGGTGAATGTAATGAATGTGTGTGTGAATGGGTGAATGTAATGAATGTGTGTGTGTGTGTGTGTGTGTGTGTGTGTGTGTGTGTGTGTGTGTGTGTGTGTGTGTGTGTGTGTGTGTGTGTGTGTGTGTGTGAATGGGTGAATGTAATGAATGTGTGTGTGTGAATGGGTGAATGTAATGAATGTGTGTGTGAATGGGTGAATGTAATGAATGTGTGTGTGTGTGAATGGGTGAATGTAATGAATGTGTGTGTGTGTGTGTGTGTGTGTGAATGGGTGAATGTAATGAATGTGTGTGTGAATGGGTGAATGTAATGAATGTGTGTGTGTGTGTGTGAATGGGTGAATGTAATGAATGTGTGTGTGAATGGGTGAATGTAATGAATGTGTGTGTGAATGGGTGAATGTAATGAATGTGTGTGTGTGTGTGTGTGTGAATGGGTGAATGTAATGAATGTGTGTGTGAATGGGTGAATGTAATGAATGTGTGTGTGAATGGGTGAATGTACTGCACACTCTCTGTAAAGTGCCTTGGATAAAGGCTCTGTATAATTGTACCTTTTACACACACACACACACACACACACACACACACACACACACACACACACACACACACACACACACACACACACACACACACACACACACACACACAGTCGTGGTGGACTTGATCAACTGCCGTAATGTAGACATCCTTGTCATCTGGAAACTGTGAATCTGTTAACTTACTTGAAAGGAATGAGTACAGCTCATTCTTACTTAACAGCTCCTTTTGTTGTCAATGTTTGCCAGAAACTTTTGCCAATTTCGGTACTCCACCATCAATAACAAAAGTCATACACAATTGGCACAACTAACTCCTCCTGAACAGAAACCTCCTCAACAGAAATCACATCCAGGCTCTGAATGTGGCTGCGGAAATCTGGATCTCCTTCAAAGCTGGAAAGATTACTAGAATGATCTCCTTGAATACCATCACCACAAACCTGGGCATGACAACATGCAAGGGCATGGCTCTATCCATGCATTCACTGGCTCAGACAGCACATCGTCATTCAAATCCATGGCAGGGTAAGCGATCCTGCTACAAGGTGATGCGCAAAGTGCCATCCCTCATGGAAGAATTTGTAACCCTCGCTGACACTCCAACACAAGCATCTCCAAGGCTGAAAAAAGTGGGCAATGATGTTGATCATGTTCGAATGACACAATTCTCACATAAAACTAGGGACGTGCAAAGGATTCCCCCCCCAACTGATGCTTTGGATCAACATCTGAACAGAAGCATCTTCCAAGCAAGCGCCTGGGCGACTGCACATAACGATGTATCTGCATGAATGTATTGTAGTACTATGTCATTCATTCATTCAGGTCCATGATGACCGTCCACAGTCCCACGGATTATGGGATTAGTGGTCCCATTTGGACCACTCTGCCCCTTGCCAAGGATATATTAAAGTATGGAGTGCACTTGTAAACATGCTTGTATGCCAACCTGCACTCAGTGCAGTTGCATGAAAGAAATGTTTAAATGCACACGTCTGTGCAAATGTACTTGTGAGAACTTGCTAGACCAGAACAGACTATATATTAGATTAGAATGTTTATTCTTTGTTAAAATATTGTTCTAGTAGTTGTTAAAGCCAATGGTACTATTGTGGTACAGTTAAAACAAATGTAACTGTATTGTTGATGTTGAGTGTAATAACCATGTTATTGTCTAATTTGTGTGAAATATCAGAATATTCAAAACAAATATTTGACTCCAGTTGATTCCTCACACAGTATTGACTTGATATAGCAATAGAACAATATATTGCACAAGCAATTGTGGGAAAATTAAGACATGTAAAAAAATCTTAATTCCGATTTTGGTTATTTGTGTTAACAGGGTAAAAAATATATTTTTCTTCAATCTGCTGTCTTGACACTCGAACCAAAATTGTTTTATAGACCATAATCTACAAATTGGAAGTGAAAAATAAACTTTAACACAAATTTGAAATGACTGAGTGTCCAGGCACCCCACTGAAATCTAGCCTGCAGTGAGCAGGAATTAGTTAGGTTAATTCTTAAAACAATCATAACTCTTGACAGGAATGGGCTAGAGACTTACTTTTTTCCCTAAATGCTCAGAAATGTATGCTCTACAAGCCTGGGGCCGGATTGAATCATCTCGCGGGCCAGATCCGGCCCGCGGGCCGTATGTTTGACATCCCTGGTCTAGGAGGTTGACAGTACTTCATTAGACCCCCTGGTGTGGTTGATATGAGCAATTATGTATTGCCTTTCTATTTGGGTTTTAGCTGTAGGCTGCCACCTTGTGCCGGTCCAAAAACACACATACTTATTACATCACAGAATCAACCCCTCCCCCAATTACCATTCACCCAACATACGTGGGTGTGGCTAACTTCAGCTGGGTCACCACCCACCATGACAACCACGCATACCAATGAACTGGTGGGTGTGGCCACATAACAACAACATAATTTTAACTCTTTCTGTACACTTTTTTGGAAAAAACTTCGTCCTAGTATAATCATAATACCTGATAATCATGTTTTAGAGGGGGGGGGGGGGGGGAAATCATGGCACCACCTCTTTAAGTGGTTAAATTAATAATGTGCATACACAGCTGTAAGGATGTAAAGTTATAAATTCAACTGAATGTTTAAAATGTCTTCATTGTCTTCTCATAGCAGGTGTCAGTCCACAGGAGGTTCTAAAGGATTATAAGGTCGGTTTGAACCGTCTTGATCGTGTGACATACGTCACTGAAGTGCCCTCCCTCAGCAGCATCTACACAGAGCTCTACATCTCAGCGGGAGAGAGTGAAGGGGTTAATACCCAACATGAGGTCTGGCAGCTTGAGAAATATTCCAAGAAGAAAATCCTCCATGACCAACCAATCAAATGCTGTGACATCTTTAAGCCCCTCCTCCTTGGCAGAGACAAATCCATCAGAAGAGTTCTGACCAAGGGCATCGCTGGCATTGGAAAAACCTTCTCTGTGCGTAAGTTCACTCTGGACTGGGCAAGGGGTTTGGAAAATCAAGATGTCATTCTCCTGGTTCCCTTCTCATTCCGGGAGCTGAACCTGGTCAGAGATGAGCAGCACAGTCTTCTCTCACTGATCCATTGTTTCCACCCAGAATTAAAGAAGGTCACAGCAGAGCAGCTCGCTGTCTGGAAGGTTGGCTTCATTTTTGATGGTCTGGATGAAAGCAGGTTTCCGCTGAAATTCAAGAACATTTGCATTGGTTCTCATGTCTTCCAAAAGAATGCCATTGTTTCTGATGTCACAGTGACATCATCAGTGGACTTGCTGTTGACAAACCTCATCGAGGGGAATCTGCTCCCCTCAGCCCTCCTCTGGATAACCACCAGACCTGCAGCAGCCAATCAGATCCCTCCTGATTGTGTTGACATGGAGACAGAAGTACGAGGGTTCACAGACCCCCAGAAGGAGGAGTTCTTCAGGAAGAGATTCAGTGATGAGAAGCTGGCCAGCAAAATCATCTCACACATGAAGACATCAAGGAGCCTCCATATCATGTGTCACATCCCAGTCTTCTGTTCCATCACCGCTACCGTTCTGGAGGACATGTTGAAGACAGACGAGACAGAACAGCTGCCCACGACCCAGACTCAGATGTACAGCCACTTCCTGTCGGTCCAGACAAAGAGGAAGTGGAAGAAGTATGATGACCGTCATGACGTGAATCAACAGCAGCTCATGGAGAAGGACAGGGAGGTTCTTCTGAAGCTGGGCAGGCTGGCGTTTGAACATCTGGAGAAAGGCAGTGTCATGTTCTACCAAGAAGACCTGGAAGAGTGTGGCCTTGATGTGAAAGAAGCCTTGCTGTACTCAGGAGTGTGCACAGAGATCTTCAAAGAAGAGACTGTTCAATCTGAGAGAAAGGTCTACAGCTTTGTTCATCTGAGCATCCAGGAGTTTCTGGCTGCAGTCTACCTGCTCCACTGTTACACACAGAAGAACATGAAGGTACTGGAGACATTCCTGGGAGAAGAAGAAGAAAGGGAGAATGAGCAACGGAGGAGGATGATGGGAGGATGAGAAGAAGAAAAAGAAGAAGACTTCCTGTGGAGAGTCATGGTAAAATCCCAGAAGAGTAAAAATGGCCACCTGGACCTCTTTGTCCGCTTCCTTCATGGCCTCTTACTGGAGTCCAACCAGAGTCTGTTAGGAGGTCTACTGAGTCAGCGCAGTCCAGAGACCATCCAGAGAGTCATCAACAACCTGAAGAAGATGACCGATGAAGAAGGTGACTCTCCTGAGAGAATGATCAACATCTTCCACTGTTTGATGGAGATGAACGACCACTCAGTACTTCAGGAGATCCAACAGTACCTGGAGTCAGGGGATAGAACAGAGGAACTGTCTGAGAGCCAGTGTTCAGCTCTGGCCTTCATGCTGTCAGAGGATGTTCTGGATGAGTTTGACCCGAACAAATACAACATACAAGTCTGGAGGGGGCGACAGAGACTCATCCCAGCTGTGAGGAACTGCAGAAAGGCTCGGTTAGTAGTCATGTGAATAGAAACATCTTACAATTAACACTATAACTAGAAATTAAGGTTAACGTAAAAGAAGAAGAAAGAAGTATTAAGATATTTGATATTCATTTTATCAGACACGCCCCCTTCCTATACAAACCCATTGTACACCAATTTTAACCCATTTAGACCTAAGTCCGCCTGGAAAAAAGCCTTAAAAACCTATGGCCGATTGGAAGAATACCCCTAAAACCTGAGATTTTATGGAAAACTTCACAGAGGTGTCAACGTCTACTAAAACTAAAATTTCAAAACTGTTTGATAGCTTACACCTTTGGCTTTCATGGGAAATTACTTGTCATGGTCCAGACCTTTATCATTTTTTTTTTTTTAAATCTGCAAACTCAAAAATTTTAATAAATCTTATAAAACGTCTAATAAAAAAATACATTTCTCAGCCTATGTAGCACATAGAAACATAATTAGCAAATATTTGAGACCTTACACCATAGGTCTTACACCATAGGCCACCACTTTGACAAGAAACAACAATCCACCAGCCTTTATATTGAATATTTCAATTCTTGTTGTTTCACCACAACTATGCAACATTACTTCTCTTCGCTTTCTTAATATTGCTGTGTTCATGCCCCACTCATTATGGATAGACTGTTCAAAGTCCCTGACTTTTCACCACACCATTCCACCAGATCTTATATTGACTGTGTCAATTCTTGTTTTTAGCTCCATATAACGGTAAATCTGGCGAGCGACATTTGTCATTATTATTATATGTGCGTGCGCGCGTGTGTGTGCGCGCCTGTGTATGTGAATGAATGAACCATATCATCATAATCATTTTATAAGTGTTATTACCTCCAGATAGCTGCGAATCTGTTGTTCTGGAGTTTGGGGTTGACTCTGTGCTGCAAAGAGTAGGTCTCTGAAACTAGCCGTGTCAAAGTGCGTCTGTGAAAAGTTATACAGTCCTCATGAAATCCATGAAACACTTCTTCATCATCGTCGTTGTTTTCAAACATATCACGTAACAATAACAATGCCAATTCCAGCGGGCCTGGTTTGCCTTCGCTCAACGCGTCTTCCATTTCGCCGCTATGAGAAGCTGCACTGGGATTCTCAGACAAAAAAAAAAAAAGCGAAAAAAACAACAAAAAAAACAGAATGCTTTGCGGTAGTCAGGGAAGCATACGTCATCGCCTCCTGATGCATTTCATTGGCCACGAGACCAGAAGAGGGTAAAAACTACAGGAAACGCATTTTGCGTTCCCGGTCTGAAAGGATAAACAGCATTTTGCGTTCCCGGCCTGAAAGGTAGAAACACATTTTGCGTTCCCGGTCAAAATGGGTTAACCATGTTAGATTCAATGAAAACACCTGTCCTTGGTTCTGGTGACTCAAACTGCCCTCTGTGAGAAAGTCATGTTTTTTCAACAAATTTTTATTTTACATTAATTTCTAATAATTGGGAAAAAATTGCATTGTTCCACACCCCTGTTTAACAACATAAAAGGCAACAGAAATATCCAACGTTAAACTAGCTTCACTGTGGTGAAAGCGCTCTGGAGTACAAGTTCGACTTGTAAACAATGTATGTTTTTCCAAGGTTCAGATTCAATCATTTTATTAACTTCCACGCACTTCAATAGTTGAGCTTCTTTACTCCGTTAAAGGGACATAAAACCATAAACCCTTTTCTTTTTTTCTTGTTTTAAACCTATATACAGTTACAGAACAATAATATAAGACACTTTTGTCTGTGCATACTGTATGTTTGCAGCATTTTTTGGAACTGCTGTTTTCCCTTTTCTGGGGTTTGACAAAAAAACTATTAGCACCTCATTGGATATTTGCTATCTGTACCTTTGGTCCAAATTGCATAGGCATACTATATTTAATATAGTGTTTTCATCATTATTATAATCAACTGTCCAGCTGGTGGGAGCATCACTTGCATATCCTGGTTCTGTCTCTTGTCTCTTCTCATAACCTCCATATTGTAGCTTATGAAATGTTATAATATTGGTGGAAATGCAAACTAACGTTGTGTCGGTGCTCCGCCTCGAAGCCAGATCAAAGCCTGCAGCTGTGGCCCAGCTTGAGGAGACAGGGATGAGAAATAGAGAGACTGAATGCTGGTCTCTAGCAGCTTGTTTGGAAAGCTTTTACACAGTTTAGACAGTAAATATGCAATGTAGTTCAGTCTTCATTTCACACCTTTAACTGCTGGGTGAAATCTTCCTCCGTACAGTCATTCTGTGCTGTCAAGTGGTGTCGTCTATTCCACACTCTGCTCCACTAAATACTGTTTATGTCTGGATAACTAGATAGGTTTCTTTTATTTAACTCCCATGACAGTGAACTATGTATAATGTGTTTTGATAATCTCTTATTTAATCGGCATTTACAGACTTGTTGGCTGTGAACTCGGACAGGAAGATGTTGAAGTTGTGGCTTCAGCTCTCAGCTCTAATCCTTCCCATTTGAGAGAATTGGACCTCAGTGAAAACAACCTGAACGACTCAGTGGAGCTGCTCTGTGAAGGACTGAAGAGTCTGCACTGTAGGCTGGAGATTCTACGGTAAGATACATTTACATGATTTATTTTTATCACTTCTGTTTTATTATGTACTGTATTATGTGAATATATTATGAATGCTGTGGTGAGAATGTATTAAAAAGCTTGATATCATGGTAACCCAAGCCTATGTGCCTGAGTAGACGTTAAAATGACCCCAGACATGTTTGAAAGTGTAATATCCCTTTAAGGCAAATGTATAGGCTACTTCGTCATACAACAGGATTCGAAAATAGGTGATCTGTGCGACGAGGACACATCGCTTGTGAGCTTGTAGATTGGCTATTTTCGACGTCTGACCTCAAGGGGGTCCCCTCAGGGCCGGACTTACCATTGGGCTAGGGTGGGCACGAGCCCAGGGGCCTCAGGGGAGGGGGGCCTCAAAAAAAAATTTTTTTTTATTTTTTTTCAAAAAAGATTTTTTGGACCCCAAAGAATTTAGTAGGCATGATCGCAATCGCGAAATTCCATGTTTAACCCCCATACCAACAAACATTTACATTTCAAGAAAACATAATGGCTGCTAGCTCATGAATGCCTGAACGGATTTCCATTCTGATTTTTTTGTTTGAAAGCTGTGAACAGTGTGGACACACGTGGTGCATGATCTAGGCATGGGCGTGCATGATCCGTGCACTATGAATTACATAGAAGTCTATGGAGAGGGAGGCGTTGTGGAACTTGGAAGCCATTTTGAAAAGACCCTGAATGAGTAAATTTAATGATGACATTTTAAAGTATTGCAATCCAAATAAAGTGATATTTGTGTTTAGTTACAGTACATTTTGTTTTATTATTGAGAGCTTCTGCTCTGCTGGCCGCACTGCATGTAGCTGCTCTGAAAGCTTAGTGCAGTCTAAAGCCTGCACACTCTATGTATCCGGTACTTTCCACACACATAGGCTACACACATGCACGCAAACTCCAATTCAGGCTTTTGCAAATCCCGCCCCATTCTGCCCTGTTACTATGATGGCAGATTGTTTTTATAGTGGCAGTGTTACGGACAAGGTTATTAAAGACTACATTAGAGTGGGGATTTGCATTGGGTTCTATTGCATGTGTGCACGCCTGTCTAGGTCCCTGTCTGCAGATTCCTGCTGGAGGAAGGTTCCTGTCACTCTGCCACCTCCAGCCAATCAGAGCTCGGTCCGTCCCCTATAAAGGCACCATGAAGAAGTCAGTCATGGCCGCTGTCACTCTTGTCTGGGTAGCTTGAGTGTAGCTAGTGACAGCGTGCCCACCGGAGCAGGTGTAAAATGTAGCCATCTTTGTTAGCCTTGGTGTTGTGTACAGGTTGTTCTTCAGAGTCCACGTTAACAGTGGTGAGCAGGGGTAAGTTTAGTAAGTATTTCCATGTTGTAGCATTCACTCTGTTAGATCACTTAGGGGGCTGGGTTACCACTCTGTACACGTTTTGGTTAGATTAGGTAGAGCAGTCAGTTAGGGAAGTGTTGGGTGTTAAGTCAGTTAGTTTTGGGAATTAACATTGTTAGCTCAGGAGTAGAATTCTGTTTGTTTGTTTTCCTATGCCGGGTGCCCGCCCCGCCCTGTCTCACCACTGCAAGAAGGCAACCTTCAACATTTACATTTATCTGTATTATACTCTGTAAATATAATTGATTATTGTAATAAAACTACTTCTTGGCATATACCACCTTGCCTTTGTTACCCCTGCAAACACCCCTAGGCCCTGTGGGCGTAACAGGCAGTGAATGGGATTTTTTTTTTCATAGCCTCATTATTGCAATTTAAAGTACCAAAGGAAAAACATCTAGGTGATATTAATAAAAAGGGAAGACAAAGGTACAGTAGTTACATTGCAAAACAGGGGGTTTCCCCGAAAATATGTTTTAATTTGTTTAATCCCAGTGGGACAGAATCACTATTGCAGATTCTTTTATAGTGGAAGTGGATGGGATTTTTTTTCCTTCATAGCCTCATTACAGCTATATAAAGTACCAAAAAAAACACATCTACGTGATATTAATAAAAAGGGAAGAAAAAGGTACAGTAATTACATAGCAAAACAGTAATTCTCCCCCGAAAATATATGTTTTAATTAGTTTAATCCTCTGGATCAGAGAGAGAATAGAAATCGCGCATTGCATCTTGGGTAGGAAGAGGAGAACTATAATCTGTTCTCCTCACATAATAGGCTGGCTTTTCGTAATTCTGCCCATTTAAAATATATGTACCCAAACGTAACAAGTTAGACCATTGATAAGGTCCATGTGAACTAGTCTGTTGAAGCTTATTCATTACAATGATCGCAAACGCTATGGTCGCGAGCGGCCTGGCCGTGCTCCGCAGTGCGGACAGCCGGTGAAAGACGGCTCCCACTTTCTCCGACTGCAGAACTACACCCCCGCTTGCAAAAAGTGAATGTATTTTTCTGGTTGGCCAGTCAGGGAGTCTCAGGGACCAATCAGAAGGCTGACAAACGGTGAATTCTGTATCCGCTTTAGACCCTTCCAATGAGCCAATGAGGATACACAGTCAGATTATGCACGGGCCAGTCCGAAGGTGAGGTCACGGTGTGGTTTTGATTGATTGATTGAAGACTTTATTAGAAGTTTGCATAGGAAAAGGTACAGTTTCATGACGGTACAGTTCACTGGTACAAGGTCTACTAAAAGGAGATCCATGAAAAGACTAAGCTTATTTCCACTGGAAACCATTGAAGTATCTCATATAACATTGAATGACAGACAAATAGAACACAGTACTATGCAGTAGATATGTAAAGAAAAACAAAATAGAAAACAGTAAGTCTAAATAAACAGTATATACAAAGAAGGGGCAGGGGAGGGTAGGGTTGGGCTAGGTTAGTTTTTTACCAGTTGCGAATGGCTGCTGCCTGTAAGTGATTCTTCAGGGCAATTTTAAAGGATGCTAGTGATCCACACTCCTTTATGACCTTCGGTAAGGCTTTCCACATTTTGGTGGTATAGCAGAAAAAGGAGTTTGACCCTTTGTTGGTTTTGACTCTGGGTTGAAAGTGATCTGTGGCGCTGCCTCTGGTGTTGTAATTATGGACATCCTTAATGTTTATAAAGTATTTTGACAGGTACTTGGGTATCATAGTGGTGTAGTGTATCTTGTACACCAGGCCCATTGCAAGTTGCTGTACTCTGTCATCTACTCTGAGCCACCCCACTCTTAACTGGTGAGTAGCGGTGAGGTGAGTCTGATAGGGAAGGTGAAGTAGGACCCTAATTAGTTTATTTTGGGCTGTTTGGAGTTTAGTTTTTAGGGCTTGTGGGGCGTCACGATACCATACGTGGACTCCGTAGTCAAAGAGGGGCTGGATTATTGCACCAGCTATGGTCTTCAGTGTGTTGAAATTGACCATTGGGGCGATCCTCTGTAGGAAACGAGTCCGTTGGTTGATTTTATTTATTACTTTAGAAGTCATCTTTTCACTGGAAAGATTAGCTTCAAGGATACATCCTAAGTAAGAGATTTCGTTTTTTCGTGTTATGACCTTGTCACCCACTTTGATTGTGAAGTTATCGACTTTTTTGAGGTTATGATTTGATCCAAAGAGGATGGACTCAGTTTTTCCCAGATGAATTGATAATTTGTTGTCATTAAGCCATGTGCAGATCTTACTTAGTTCAGAGTTAAGTGTCTTTTCAACCTGCAAGTGGTCCTTGCCCGAGACTAGGAGAGCCGAGTCATCCGCGAACAGGAACAGGTTGCAGTCACAAGCAGATGCCATGTCGTTCACATATATTAGGAACAACAGAGGTCCCAGTATGCTACCTTGAGGAACACCACAGCTTACTGGGAGGGGGGGGGACAGGGTACCGTTAATCTCCACCACCTGTTCCCTCCCCACCAGGTAAGATTGCATCCAACTCACTGCTGCGCTGTCAAGACCGATGGCTTTTAGTTTCTCAATCAGAATAGAATGATTTACGGTGTCAAATGCCTTCTGGAGGTCCATCATGACCATGCCGCTATATTTGCCTTCATCCGCTTCGCGTTTGATTTGGTCAGTCAAATACAGAAGGCATGTGTCAGTGGAATGAGATTTTCTGAATCCAGATTGGAACTCGTAAATCAGATTATTCTCATCGAGATATCTTGCTATCTGTTCGTAGACTATTTTCTCCATGACTTTGGATATGGAGCTAAGAATGGAAACGGGACGGTAGTTTCCAGGGTCTAGTTTGCTACCTTTTTTATGCAGGGGGGTTACTTTTGCTAGTTTGAAGTCCTGTGGGACATGACCCTGTTCGATGGAAAGGTTAATTATGTGGGTAATGATCGGTGCAATGGTGGCGGCTGAATCTCTGAGAAATCTAGCTGGAATTTTATCAAGGCCAGTGGCCTTGTGTTGAGGTAGGGCGCTCAGTTTTTTAAACACTTCATCAGTTGTCACTGTGGCAAGTTTAAAACTGTCTTTTCTGACGCCCAGTTTATTGTAGAATTTCTTAACAAATTTTACACCATACCTCCCAGATGGGGCGACCAGTCTTTCAACCAGTGAATGGGCCATGGTGGTAAAGGTTTTGTTAAGATGGGTAGCCACTTCACATTTGTCAGAAATGAGAGCGGCGTCTGTTTTGATGTTTATGCTGTGGCATATGGTTTTAGGTTTTAAGCCTAATTGGTTGTTAAGCAACTTCCATAGGTCTCGTGGTTTGTTTTTGTATTCGTCAATTTTGACGTCGATGTAGTCTTTTTTGGCGGATCTAATTAGGGCGATTGTCTGGTTTCTGAGCTTCTTACACTGAGCAGTGAGATATTTGATTTGGATTTGGAGGTCATGGTTGAATTTTTTTCTAAGCTTTTTGCAGCACTTACGTTTTTCATCGTACTTTTTGTCTCTGAGTTTAGCTGATTCGGTAATATCTGAGTTATACCATGGCTCTTGGCGGGCTTTAACCCTGGTGGTTTGCAAGGGGGCCACGTTGTCTAGAGCATCGGTCAATTTGGTTTTAAAACCACACCATGCTCCTTCGACATTTGTACACTGCAGTTCAGTGGAAAAGTCTGTATTCGCTAGAGTGTGATTTAAAGCCTCACTGGAGTAGTTTTTGAGGCTTCTAGCTACAACTGTTTTGTGGCCACTAGCCTTGGGTTTGTGTATTTTACGCGTACAGTAGATCATGTAATGATCACTAAGACCGCATACAATAGCCCCGCTAGCGGTGACTTTGGATTTGTCTGTGGTTACAATGAGATCTATGAGGGTTTGGGAGTGCTCCGTCACCCTAGTGGGTACGGTAACAAGCTGAGTGAGGCCATATTGATTACATAACCCATTAAAGGACTTGAACAGGGGTGTTTCTTTACGCAAAACATCGACATTCCAGTCGCCCAAACTGTAGTACTCAATACCGTCCACCTTTGCTAAGCTCTCTTCAAACAGCTCAAAGAAGTCATTCTGGTCAGGGGGTCTATAGACAGCGCATATTAGTATATTTTTAGCATGTTCAAAAATTATCTCGACCCATACAGTTTCAAGAGAGCTGTGGTGTAGGTCTGGGCGAGGGATAACATTTAAATCATTGTGAATATACATGCAAACACCACCTCCCTTCCTGTTCCTATCATTCCGAATGACAGTGTAATTGGCTATTTCAATGCTAGCATCTGAGAATGAGTCATCGAGTTTAGTTTCTGAGAAGGTTAAAATTTGGACCTTACCATCAAGAAACATAGCTTGGATTTGTTCCAGTTTGGGTTTCAAACTGTTGACGTTGAGATGAATCATTTTCAGTCCTCTTTTCACAAAAGTACTTTTCATGTTGGAGGTGTCCAAATAACCATTGTCAGGGCTGGGGGAGGAGGGTTCCCCTTTGTTCACGTCCACAGCTGGAGTGTCCGTCTGTAGTGGGGGTGGGGGGGGCCGGGGGGCGCTGGGGGTGGGGGGGAGGTCAAGTTCCTTTGTTGTCTGAGACCCTAGACAGTGAGATATCCAGGATAATTCCTCGGTGCGGGGGATGGGGAAAGTGGCACAGAATGGTTTCCATCCTAAAAATGTAGCCAGCCATGAATGGTTACGATCCCTGTTGACCCTCTGATCCGAAGCCTCGGTGCAGGGTGCCGCCGTGGTGGGCTGCTGGGTGGTCTGCACGCCCAGGTCTAGTGTCGTGTTGCTGCTGTTTACCTCGCGTCGACCTGTTTCCGCGGTAATGTTGCAGCCTGGGTCCAGAGACTCGGTCGCGGGTGTGATCGCCGAGTGTTCGCCGGGGGTCCGTGAGTCAAGGGCGTCACGGTCGATGGCCAGTGTCTCGGGCTCGGCGACACGGCTGACCTCACGCCGAGCTGTTTCCGCGGAGATGTCGTGTGCGGCGGCCGAGTGACCCTCGAAGATCCGTAGGTCCGTGGCTCGCGGCGGCGAGTTGTACACGGCGGCGTCCAACTCTTGTTCTCGTGCAAGGCGAGCAGCTGCTTGCCTCGTCAGTACCGGGCCTGGGTTACGTTCCACATCACCACAAAGTAACAGAAGAAAAGCAAACAAGGAGCGCCTGTTTTCACTGAAATTCGGGGGTTTGTTTGCTGTGTGACTCCCGTTGATTACGTACATACAGCTCCTTGTCCACCTCAGGTGGACCGGAGGTGGAATTTTTGCGCGCGCACGAGGGCCTCTTTATTTCCCCTTGCCCAGGGGCCTCATGTCATATACATCCGGGCCTGGGTCCCCTAATTATGTTGGGGGGTCCCCAGTTGATTACCTTAATGTGCAACATACCGTACAAGTGTTAACAGGGTATCTGCACATTTATAAAGGTTAATGACTTAAAGGAGTAGTTCACCTCCAAAATGACTTTTTTTCTATTGATTAGTCACGCCATGGACGCCATAGAGTTCAATAATATTTTTTTTGTCGCATTCCTAAGACAAAAATGTGATTTGAGTAAATTTACCCCCATTCATTCCGGATGGGGACCCGTTTCGAAACGGATCCCCATCCGGAACGAATGGTGGTAAATTTATTGTTATCACATTTTTGTCTTAGGAATGCGACAAAAAACTAAAAATATTATTGAACTCTAGTCTCCATGGCGTGACTAATCAATAGAAAAAAAGTCATTTTGGGGGTGAACTACTCCTTTAATACCTTTTTAAAACTAAATTGGCCAAATTGTCAAATATTGCGGAAGGAAGAGGAAAACATTGTGAAAATAATGGATCTACAAGCTCACTGTGAGGCATTGTTCCAAGTGCTTGTCAGGGTGGGGGTCCCCAGTTCAAATATGATTATCAATCAATCAATCAATCAATCAATGTGGTGTTTCATTCTTCATTCAGACTGGCTCGCTGCAACTTGTCAGAGAGAAGCTGTGAACTTCTGGTCTCAGCTGTAAGCTCTCATCCCTCCCTAAGAGAGCTGGACCTGAGCTCCAACATGATGGTGAATGTTCCAGTCCTGGAGAACTGCAAGTGAGTAGACTTGAGCTGTGTCCATGTTAGTGCCCTGAATGTGCAGTGTTTCCCTCATGTGTCTCTGAACAGAGTATTCACTCTGACACAAAGTCACTAATAGATGTGTACATATTAGTGTATTTAATAGGGCTGTCAAAGTTAACGTGATAATAACCAGTTAACACCTTTTAGTGTCAGCGATTTCCACTCCAAGCGCTGAGGTAAACATGTTGTAGGTTTGATTAAATTTGCCACATAAAAAATGTTCATAGCTTATTAACACTGTGTTGCCCACCTAATGTCCCTTACAGTAAATGTTTATTTAGCTTATTAATTAATTGATTAAACATAACATGCCACAGAAAAAGCTCATATAGATTATTATATCCCAAATAAAGCCTGCCTTAGACTTGGTCGTAAGACGTGTTGCATGCCAAAAATAGCTGCTCACAACACATTGCATCCTTGTCACGTTGTGAGCTTGCAGATCGGCTATTTTACACACACGAAAACTTAACTAGAATACCAGCTAAACAGTGAACTAACATCTGTCTAAACAACATGCTATTTAAATACATTCTTTAAAGAAACAATGAACCTACTATCCTACTATAACATGCTGTACTGTATTGTTGAGAAACACTGTAGTGTCAGCTAGATAATGATAGGAGAAACACTGTAGTGTCAGCTAGTGGAGACGTTGTGTTAGACACTGAGACATTGATGCATTGTTGTTCTACTTCCTACAGAGTGAAACATGGAGGAGAAGACTGGCTTAATCCTCAGCGCACAAGAACCCAGCGGATCTTTTCTGTTTTGCTTCACGCAATTTAAACACCAAATTGGACGCCCCCCGTCCTGATTTTTCCCAGGCATGCTCCCTGGGACCCCCCAATTCCCACGGAACAAACCCCGTCCTTTTTCGTGTCCGGGAACAGCGGAACCAAAAAGTTGCCGAAATGGAGAGTTGAACTCCAAATGACCTCCAGAGAACGTGTCTTGAGGGCATGGCATATGCAAATGAGCCATGTGCTTTTTATTCTAATTAGCCATGTGTTCCCAAACGTGCACAAATTGCTCAAAACCTTTTTCACTCACTCACTCACTCTGTCTGTCTGTCTGTCTTTCTCCCCATCCCTCCCTCCCTCCAGCATCAAAAATCACCTAATCAATTCCTTCCTATTTGTTTTAAGTAGAACATGACCTGTGCTGCCCTTTTATTATTTTTTACATGTGCACTTTGTAATAAAATTAAAATGTGTTATTTACATACAAATCATTGTCTGTGAACTTTATTGAATGAGTGACAAGATGTAAAGATTGTGTATTGTGACTTTCCCAGTGAAATATAATCTGTGGCCAGAACTATAGACTGGGGAATCAAATGTGTTTCAGTAATCTGCATAATGCAAAAGCTAGTTTATTATTATTATACATTGTGAGCTTGTATATTGGCTATTTTCACAATATTTGTCTGTTGAGTTTAGTTATTTCAATCGGGGGAATCAAGTGTTCCAGTAATCAGCAATAGATTTAATATAGATATAACAAAAGCTAGTTTATTATTATTATGCATTGTGAGCTTGTAGATCGGCTATTTTCACAATATTCATCTGTTGAATCAAGACAAAATGTAATGGCTCAACTCCAGCAACTCCACGAGTTCCTCCAAACCTGTTTGTCAGTGTGAGGGACCACAGTTCACATGATTATTTTGGGGTGTCTTGAAAGTTTGAGAACCAATGATTTAGCAGACTTAATGTCTTTAATCAAGTGAGCCATCAAGCCATCACTACATCAACCTCTCTCCCAATGAAGTGGAAAAATGAAAACAGAAAGGTTTATTATCTTTTATTACGGTATTGTCATTTTACAAAAGGATGATAACGGTGTAATCACAGCACTATCTGGGTGATATAATTGTTCACATTATTAATCTGGCTGTACTACTGCCATTGTTGTGGTTGCCTTGTGACACCCTGAACATACAGAAATGTACAGTAACAGTAAGACACAAGTCTCACATACAATTAATAAGCCTATAACATTAAGCCTCTTCAGCCATTAGAGAATAGCATTGTGAGATTGTAGATCTGCCATTTTCACAACGTTGTGAGCTTGTAGATCTGCTATTTTCAAAACTATACACATCTTGCATGGGCAGAGACAATGAAATAAAATGGAGGTCCAGATATGAAATAAAATGTTCACTTCATTTTATTCACTTCAGTCACTTGTTTAGAACATCATAGCCTAGGCTACTGAACATTTAATGATTGTAAAAAGTGAAATAGTTTAAAATCTGAAATCTGAATAATAATAGAAATATAATTTAGGCTATAGCCCGCAGTGGTCTTGAGCAGTTGAGAGTTGAGATGGCCAGCAGCGTTGCATGGAGTTGTGCGGTGGCATTAGCCTGCTGGAGCAGCCGTGAGAGGACAGCCAGTATGGTGTTGAACATGGGCAGCGTGGACAGTGGGGCATGAATGGGACCAGTGGCATCATGGACAGCGCAGCCTCAGCATGAGGCTAGAAGCCTTTGTCGGTGGAAGGGGCAAAATCTCTGAAATAAAAACAAAGTAAAGAAAAAAAACAGGACATTAGGTGACAGTTGGCATGGGTTGAACAATGCAGGCACGCTGTAAACAAGACTTAAAAAAGGTTCTATGTTCCCCCACTCATCCAAAAATGTCACCTGGGCAACTGGGCACCTAAATTAGGATTAACCCACAGTGCCTACTTTTCCAAGTGCCCACTCATCCAAATGCCCACATGTCCCTACCTAGTGCCCAGATGTCCAGGTGCCCAGTCATAACACAAATATGGTGCCCAGATGTCCTTAGTTCCCCCCTGACCCACCCACTAGTATTTGTAATTTCTCCCCATTATGTATAGAACCTGGGGAACAGGTACGGTCCCTCACATACAAAGAATGAACACAATAACATTAACCCTATTCAGCCATTTGAAAATAGCTGATCTACAAGCTCAAAACAATGTGAGCTTGTAGATTTGCCATTCTCACATTGTTGTGAGCTTGTAGATCTGCTATTTTCAAAACAATACACGTCTTGCATTGCATGGGCAGAGATGGAAATTAAATCATGTTATGCTTTATGCCCTTTTGCAACTGACTCTGAGCTGCAGACAGGCAGGCTGAATCTATAGGCTTGTTTCTGATACCACATCATACATTACAACCTCACTTATCCCCACTCCAAATGGACATTAAATGTGTCACCTACTGTCCCATTTATTTACAACATCAATGACTCTCTAACCGAGGCATTTTGGGGATGTAAATGGCTAACCAGAAGCCTGTATGACTCCATTTAAGGTACATATACATAGGCGCTAGCCAAACATGCTAACGGAGGCTAACAGACAAACTTTATGACAGCAAAGTGGAAACTGCACCAAATGATTTATTTATAATTGTCAGGGCTTCATCTAATACCTGGCTGATAAAGACAGTAAACTTTGATGTGTTTAGGGCACTGGCCAATATTATATGATTTTATGAATTCTCCTCTCTTTGTGTGCCCTGTCACTTGGGCCATAATTAAATAAAAATAAATTAAAATAAGCAACACATGCACTCCAAACTCACTTCGATTTCCTAACTAAGCCTTGGCTAATGAAAAATGTTAACTTTGTTGATTTGGAAGCACTTACCAATGTGTTAATCCTCTGAGTACACAAAAGATGAGAGAACTCCATGAAAAAAGCACCAAAACGTCAGTTTCCTCCAGTCTTTATCTAACCCTCAGCAGATAAAAGATGTAAAAGTTATATTCCTTAATGCACTCTGCAATTGACCACGATTATAATCCTCCTGTATAGTTCTCCCAACACTGTGCACACACTGTCTGTCTGACTGCCACTGCAGCACTGCTGTGCTGGGCTCAGTGGAACACGAGCCAATCAGATGCTGCAGGGCGAAAGTGGGTCAGTTGGAATGCTTCTGGGCCAATCGGACGCTTTAGGGCGAAGAAGTTCAGTGGGACAGAGCCCTCCCATCCAAGTGGAACGGGCCAATGGGCAGCCTATGCAACCGGCAGGCCCTCCCAGCCACATTGGAACACAGTGGAACACAGTGGAACTGTGGGACAGAGAGCAGTGGGATTCAGCAAAGTATCAAGAACCCAGCGGATCTTTTCTGTTTTGCTTCACGCAATTTAAACACCAAATTGGACGCCCCCCGTCCTGATTTTTCCCAGGCATGCTCCCTGGGACCCCCCAATTCCCACGGAACAAACCCCGTCCTTTTTCGTGTCCGGGAACAGCGGAACCAAAAAGTTGCCGAAATGGAGAGTTGAACTCCAAATGACCTCCAGAGAACGTGTCTTGAGGGCATGGCATATGCAAATGAGCCATGTGCTTTTTATTCTAATTAGCCATGTGTTCCCAAACGTGCACAAATTGCTCAAAACCTTTTTCACTCACTCACTCACTCTGTCTGTCTGTCTGTCTTTCTCCCCATCCCTCCCTCCCTCCAGCATCAAAAATCACCTAATCAATTCCTTCCTATTTGTTTTAAGTAGAACATGACCTGTGCTGCCCTTTTATTATTTTTTACATGTGCACTTTGTAATAAAATTAAAATGTGTTATTTACATACAAATCATTGTCTGTGAACTTTATTGAATGAGTGACAAGATGTAAAGATTGTGTATTGTGACTTTCCCAGTGAAATATAATCTGTGGCCAGAACTATAGACTGGGGAATCAAATGTGTTTCAGTAATCTGCATAATGCAAAAGCTAGTTTATTATTATTATACATTGTGAGCTTGTATATTGGCTATTTTCACAATATTTGTCTGTTGAGTTTAGTTATTTCAATCGGGGGAATCAAGTGTTCCAGTAATCAGCAATAGATTTAATATAGATATAACAAAAGCTAGTTTATTATTATTATGCATTGTGAGCTTGTAGATCGGCTATTTTCACAATATTCATCTGTTGAATCAAGACAAAATGTAATGGCTCAACTCCAGCAACTCCACGAGTTCCTCCAAACCTGTTTGTCAGTGTGAGGGACCACAGTTCACATGATTATTTTGGGGTGTCTTGAAAGTTTGAGAACCAATGATTTAGCAGACTTAATGTCTTTAATCAAGTGAGCCATCAAGCCATCACTACATCAACCTCTCTCCCAATGAAGTGGAAAAATGAAAACAGAAAGGTTTATTATCTTTTATTACGGTATTGTCATTTTACAAAAGGATGATAACGGTGTAATCACAGCACTATCTGGGTGATATAATTGTTCACATTATTAATCTGGCTGTACTACTGCCATTGTTGTGGTTGCCTTGTGACACCCTGAACATACAGAAATGTACAGTAACAGTAAGACACAAGTCTCACATACAATTAATAAGCCTATAACATTAAGCCTCTTCAGCCATTAGAGAATAGCATTGTGAGATTGTAGATCTGCCATTTTCACAACGTTGTGAGCTTGTAGATCTGCTATTTTCAAAACTATACACATCTTGCATGGGCAGAGACAATGAAATAAAATGGAGGTCCAGATATGAAATAAAATGTTCACTTCATTTTATTCACTTCAGTCACTTGTTTAGAACATCATAGCCTAGGCTACTGAACATTTAATGATTGTAAAAAGTGAAATAGTTTAAAATCTGAAATCTGAATAATAATAGAAATATAATTTAGGCTATAGCCCGCAGTGGTCTTGAGCAGTTGAGAGTTGAGATGGCCAGCAGCGTTGCATGGAGTTGTGCGGTGGCATTAGCCTGCTGGAGCAGCCGTGAGAGGACAGCCAGTATGGTGTTGAACATGGGCAGCGTGGACAGTGGGGCATGAATGGGACCAGTGGCATCATGGACAGCGCAGCCTCAGCATGAGGCTAGAAGCCTTTGTCGGTGGAAGGGGCAAAATCTCTGAAATAAAAACAAAGTAAAGAAAAAAAACAGGACATTAGGTGACAGTTGGCATGGGTTGAACAATGCAGGCACGCTGTAAACAAGACTTAAAAAAGGTTCTATGTTCCCCCACTCATCCAAAAATGTCACCTGGGCAACTGGGCACCTAAATTAGGATTAACCCACAGTGCCTACTTTTCCAAGTGCCCACTCATCCAAATGCCCACATGTCCCTACCTAGTGCCCAGATGTCCAGGTGCCCAGTCATAACACAAATATGGTGCCCAGATGTCCTTAGTTCCCCCCTGACCCACCCACTAGTATTTGTAATTTCTCCCCATTATGTATAGAACCTGGGGAACAGGTACGGTCCCTCACATACAAAGAATGAACACAATAACATTAACCCTATTCAGCCATTTGAAAATAGCTGATCTACAAGCTCAAAACAATGTGAGCTTGTAGATTTGCCATTCTCACATTGTTGTGAGCTTGTAGATCTGCTATTTTCAAAACAATACACGTCTTGCATTGCATGGGCAGAGATGGAAATTAAATCATGTTATGCTTTATGCCCTTTTGCAACTGACTCTGAGCTGCAGACAGGCAGGCTGAATCTATAGGCTTGTTTCTGATACCACATCATACATTACAACCTCACTTATCCCCACTCCAAATGGACATTAAATGTGTCACCTACTGTCCCATTTATTTACAACATCAATGACTCTCTAACCGAGGCATTTTGGGGATGTAAATGGCTAACCAGAAGCCTGTATGACTCCATTTAAGGTACATATACATAGGCGCTAGCCAAACATGCTAACGGAGGCTAACAGACAAACTTTATGACAGCAAAGTGGAAACTGCACCAAATGATTTATTTATAATTGTCAGGGCTTCATCTAATACCTGGCTGATAAAGACAGTAAACTTTGATGTGTTTAGGGCACTGGCCAATATTATATGATTTTATGAATTCTCCTCTCTTTGTGTGCCCTGTCACTTGGGCCATAATTAAATAAAAATAAATTAAAATAAGCAACACATGCACTCCAAACTCACTTCGATTTCCTAACTAAGCCTTGGCTAATGAAAAATGTTAACTTTGTTGATTTGGAAGCACTTACCAATGTGTTAATCCTCTGAGTACACAAAAGATGAGAGAACTCCATGAAAAAAGCACCAAAACGTCAGTTTCCTCCAGTCTTTATCTAACCCTCAGCAGATAAAAGATGTAAAAGTTATATTCCTTAATGCACTCTGCAATTGACCACGATTATAATCCTCCTGTATAGTTCTCCCAACACTGTGCACACACTGTCTGTCTGACTGCCACTGCAGCACTGCTGTGCTGGGCTCAGTGGAACACGAGCCAATCAGATGCTGCAGGGCGAAAGTGGGTCAGTTGGAATGCTTCTGGGCCAATCGGACGCTTTAGGGCGAAGAAGTTCAGTGGGACAGAGCCCTCCCATCCAAGTGGAACGGGCCAATGGGCAGCCTATGCAACCGGCAGGCCCTCCCAGCCACATTGGAACACAGTGGAACACAGTGGAACTGTGGGACAGAGAGCAGTGGGATTCAGCAAAGTATCTGTCTGTCTGTGTCAATATCACACATTAACATTTTATACACTGTTGTATGCTTGGTTGGCTCCTCCCCAGATGCTGTTCTGAAAACTCTTCAGGAGAGCTTCCAGGGAATTCAGGTTTCTCTGCTCTTGGCCTGGTCCTTAACACCAGCAAGACTACGTTTTCACGACTTTTCAAAAATGGCAGATCTACAAGCTCACAGCACGACACTCGTTGCCGCGCTGTGAGCTTGTATATCTGCTATTTTTTCAATAGCTTAAGTTACTAGGGCCCCTCCACCTTGGGCCCTGGTAACTCAGACCCATCCCCCCCCCCCCCCCCCTTGTGACGCCCCTGCTTCCAAGCACAGGAACGTCACACAGCTGCTGATGATTACATCAATTACTCTGATTCAGAATGTGTGTGTGTGTGTGTGTGTGTGTGTGTGTGTGTGTGTGTGTGTGCGCGTGCGTGCCTGCGTGCGCCTGCGCGTGCGTGCGTGCGTGCGTGCGTGCGTGCGTGTGTGTGTGTGCAGGGAACTGCAGGGAAGAAAGTAGTGTTGATTTTGACAGCAGATTTTATTTAGTTTTAGTCATAGTGGTTTGAATAAAACTCCATTTAGTTTTAGTCATAGTGGTTTGAATAAAACTCCATTTAGTTTTAGTCATATTTTAGTCTCTGAAATGTTGTAGTTTTAGTCGACTAAACATCATATGATTTATTTCACTAAATCTTCAGTTGTTTTAGTCGACTAAAATGTATTTTGATCGACCTTGGTATCATAATGGCTGATTTTACACTTGGCTGCATGCTGAAAAGAGCAGATCTACAAGCTCACAACGTGCTGCAGCATGACACGTTGTGAGCTTGTAGATCTGCTATTTTCAGCAACATTTATTTTTATTTCTACTGCATCTCTTCTCCACTAGTCTCTCCCTGACATTTTAGTCTAGTTTTTATTTGTTGACAAATGTTTTTATCTAGTTTTCGTTTTGAAAAAAGCGAGTCGACGAAATTTTTTCGTCATAGTTTTAGTCAACGAAATCAACACTAGAAGAAAGGTTACATGAGTGCATGTGTGAAAAATAGCAGATCAACAAGCTCGTGGTGCCGTGCTGCGATCTGAGATCTGCTATTTTTTTTTTATCGTGAACGTTTGTGCAGGCCTTTGAATATCTTTGACCCGATTCCATTCTAAACCGTTCTTCTAAATCAGTGGTCCTCGAACCTTTTCATGTCACGGACCCCCAAAATTACATGGATTTGGCCACGGACCCCCATCTCAAAATGTGTTGTTGCAGGGACCCCCGGAAGAAAAGTTGGCTTTGAGAAATATACCATTCAAAGATTTGCACAAATGTTCATGCTTTTTCAAAAATAGCAGATCTACAAGCTCACAGCGCGTCATTTAGTAGTAGTTGACGGCAACCTCCACCTGTCTGGGGACTAGTGGTGCTCCGATTGATCGGCGCAGATATCAGATCGGCCGATCAAAGCCCTATCGGTTTTGATCGGTGTTTCCATAATTGGATCAAAGCGAGCCGATCAAGGCATTGAAGCAAAAAAAGACGTTGACGTTCGATTCACGTGCGCGTTGTGCATGCGTGCTTCTGACGAAGGAGAGCTCTGTTCTCCTCTCTCTCTTGTGTGTGTGTGTGTGTGTGTGTGTGTGTGTGTGTGTGCGTGCGGCTCCATGTTCACTTGTCTCTGTGAGCCACGTAATCCCCCCCCCCCCTCTCCTCCCTCCCTCCCTCCCTCCCACACCACACACACACGCACCAGAGAAGAGAGGGGGACAGAGAGAGCTGAAAGTTGTTTGTTTTAAACATATTGGATACACCATTGGAATAATTCATGATAGATCAGAATATAAGTAGCCTACTTCTTTGTAGCTGTTGTCATCTCAAAGTAAAATCCACGATTTCATTCTTTTGGATTAGAATCCAGAGAAGTGATCAGATGAATGCGTTTTCAACAATCAGCCAGCCAGCCAGCTGTGTGCGGCTTAACGAGGCTCGTTAGAATGCACGTGTGTGTGCGTCTCTCTCTCTCTCTCTCTCTCTCTCTCTCTCTCTCTCTCTCGCTCTCTGAGAGAGCGGCAAGGAGGATGAAGCGTTGCCATTTAGTTTCTGCGACAGAAACAAGCAAACAGGTCTATAAAAAAGTGTTGCCATATCCTGTTTTTGCCAGCAAACAGGTCTATAAAAATAAAAAACTGGGGAAGGTCAGTCAAACAGAAACGTTGTTGTCTGATATTGTTTAAGAACAGTGGTTCTCAAACATTTTCATGCCAAGAGCAAGGACCCCAAATATGTAATATAGTGTACAGAAAATCTTAAGGGCCTATTTGGCCTATTGTTGTTGTTATTAACCATTATAGCCAAATAAGTTGAATTGAATTAATATATACAATGTCAATGTTGTGTAAGAGGAATCATTAAATATATAAATGCTCCTACAGTGATACAACTATCTATAAATGCGAGAAGTCTCTGCGTGTCTGTCTGTCTGTCTGTCTGCGTGTATGTAATCCGCGTATCTCGAGAACCGTTCGTCCCACCGGCTTCAGATTCGGCACGCACGTTCTCCGCCGCGGCGCGGAGTGCAGTGCCCGGCCTCGACCCGACCCGACGCGCGTTTTTTCCGAAACGGCGCAAAAGGTTCGGAATCTCCTTATGCGGAGCTGATTGTTGACATCAGGCTGTTCCGGAGGAAATCATGTCATTGTGACATCACTTCATAAAAGGCTCTGACATCACGTACACCACATGACCCCACACTCCTATGACAACACGGACATATTTACATTGTTCCCGAGTTGGCCAGGGCGCCGACTAGACGCTCGGCCGCCCATTTCCATATATGGGCATAAATGGACGTATCGGCGCAAGCGCT
The DNA here is from genome assembly GCF_963921795.1 of Nannobrachium achirus. Classification (NCBI taxonomy): domain Eukaryota; kingdom Metazoa; phylum Chordata; class Actinopteri; order Myctophiformes; family Myctophidae; genus Nannobrachium; species Nannobrachium achirus. Next base: position 67,415,900 of record NC_137819.1, on the reverse strand, counting down.
GACTCATTGTGACATACAATGGACGCAATCTCCGTATATGGGCATAAAGGGGACACAGATACAGTGATCTCCATATATGGGCATATGGGCATTCTGACATCACTTCTGCTGACTCAAAGACAAACAGGCAAACAGATGGTCAAAACGGGTCCTACAGAGATCTCCATATATGGGCATATTTACATTGTTCCCGAGTTGGCTAGGGCGCCGACTAGACGCTCGGCCGCGCATCTCCATATATGGGCATAACGGGTCCTACAGAGATCTCCATATATGGGCATATTTACATTGTTCCCGAGTTGGCTAGGGCGCCGACTAGATGCTCGGCCGCACATCTCCATATATGGGCATAAATGGATGTATCGGCGCAAGCGCTGACTCATTGTGACATAAAATGGACGCAATCTCCGTATATGGGCATAAAGGGGACACAGATACAGAGATCTCCATATATGGGCATATGGGCATTCTGACATCACTTCTGCTGACTCATTCTGACATCACTCCTGTACTTTGCACGTGTTGAATCTCTATATATGGAGATAACCGACGCATCTCACAAGCCATGGGCATAAATGGACACACGCAAACAGATGGTCAAAACAGATCCTATGACAACAGGTATAATGGGGTTTGCATTAAAGGGCGGGGCATTCATCCCCTATTTACATTGTTCCCGAGTTGGCCAGGGCGCCGACTAGACGCTCGGCCGCCCGAAGGGCGGCCGAGCTTCTAGTGTATAATAACTAGGTTGGATCTCATTGGTCATGTATAATAACTAGGTTGGATCTCATTGGTCATGTATAATAACTATTTTGGATCTCATTGGTCATGTATAATAACTAGGTTGGATCTCATTGGTCATGTATAATAACTAGGTTGGATCTCATTGGTCATGTATAATAACTAGGTTGGATCTCATTGGTCATGTATAGTATAATAACTAGGTTGGATCTCATTGGTCATGTATAATAACTAGGTTGGATCTCATTGGTCATGTATAATAACTAGGTTGGATCTCATTGGTCATGTATAATAACTAGGTTGGATCTCATTGGTCATGTATAATATCTAGGGTGGATCTCATTGGTCATGTATAATAACTAGGTTGGATCTCATTGGTCATGTATAATAACTAGGTTGGATCTCATTGGTCATGTATAATTGCGACCGTCAGGTCGCATTTACTATCAAAACCTCCACCGGCTGTCCGTCAGTCAGTCAGTCAGTCAGTCAGTCAGTCAGTCACACGTCACACGTCACACTTTTGCCCTGCTCATATCTCCGCAACAGTTGCCCCGATCCATGCCAAATTTTGCAGACATACTCCTTGCCTACCAAACCACAACCTCCAACCTCCATTCTCACATGGCCCTCTTCTAGCACCACCATGAGGCCGATTCTTGCAAAACACATTTTTGGACACTGCGCCTACAATTTTTTGCCCTAAAATCATGCAAAGTGGTACACAGTAGGTCTACACTCATGTCATCAACATGGATCTGTCCCAAATAGCGCCACCATCAGGCTGATTTTTTCGAACACACTTTTGGCCTAAAATCACGCTGGGACCTGGCGGTCGCTTATCTCACGATTAGGGAGTCTTCCTGGTAACTAGGTTGGATCTCATTGGTCATGTATAATAATATTGTGTTGATACTTTTACTTGAGTAAAATAGCATACTTCTTCCATCTACAGTTTTTCACGATTGTTAACACACGTTTTTCACTACATTAACAGCTTTTTAAAAACTGCACACACAAAACTGAAAACCTCACACAATTTGGTAAACCTCACACTCCCTTCCCAAGATGACACTTTTGCCATCAAATCACTTAACTGTGTTCACAAAATGGAACTTGTGTTTTCATTTGGTACACACACCATATTTTCAAATGACACATCATTCATTGAGTACACACAACTAAGCATTATTGAAAACACACCATTGAATTGGAACACACATATGAATGACATTGACTGTGGAGAATGAGCTGTTTCTCCTTTTGTGAAATTATTCAGTGTTGGCCTACCTTTTTTATAGTCAAAAATAAAACAGCACACAAATATGCATCCAAAAAGTTGTTTTTGGGTGCATGATTTACAGTAGATTTAGGCATCATGCCTCCGGTCAGAGATGGGCACAAAATACAAGAAAGTATTTTGAAAAAAATCGAAATACTTGGTCAGTACTTGGTCTAATATTGACCAGGATGTTGTCACCAGGATACTATCATGGTGACAACATCCTGGTATTTGTATCTTTGTATTTCAAATAATTTTTGTATTTTGTGCCCATCTCTCTGCCTCTGGTTCCTCTCAATGTTCAGTTGTTGCACAACTGAACATTGTGTGTAGTGTTTAGACAACAAGGTGCTTGTGTAAGTGACATCAGACTTTAATGTGTAGAGTTTTGAATAGTTGTGTGTTGATGCTTTGAGATTTTACATGAAAAGTGTGTGCAACAACATGACATCAAAGTGTAAAGAAGGAAAATACAAGTCTAATGCAGAAAAGGGAGTGTGAAGTAGTGCCAAAACAGGTCAAGTTATTGGTTGTGAAAATTGTGCAGAATTTTAGATTTTTGTATGTTAACAATCGTGAAAAACTGTAAGTACTTCAGCACTGTATTCTAATTCTAATGCACTTAGATCTCCATAATGTCCAGCAGATGGCAGTGCAAGACCACAAGGCAGATTTATTAACCAGTCTATAGGCCTACAGTATATTTAATAAATGAATGGAGACATTGATTGATTCTTTCACACAGTTGATGCAACACAAAAGACACTATAATGAATTATACACAATTATAACAAAACAAACTGACATCAAAGAGAACTTGACAGAATTAAGTTCCTCCTTAATAAACTCTTCAATCAATCAATCAATCAATCAATCAATCAATCAATCAATCAATCTCTTTTTGTGGACATTAGTAGAATGTATAGAATGTTTATATATGGACATATTTGGTTTGTTTATGGTTATGTGTGACATACAGTAGCGTAGTCCTGTTAAACAATACACCACATTATACTGAATACATATGAAGTTAATCTAATTGACTTTGAATGAACTAAATGTAACTCATATTATACTATTTATGGTAATGCATTTAGTATATGAAAAGACTCCAATAGTAACTAACTAAGTTAATCAACGCTTGATGACCAGAGATGTCAGCCTACTGACACATCTGGATTTGATATTTCAAACAGGGATTGGGGAAACAAACAGGGGGGGCAAAACAAAGCGACGCGCTTCTGCCTGTTGCAGGTTTGCTATTGTTTTCACGATGCCTTGTAAAGGAGCGCTTGTTTTCGGTGGACGCGTCGTCTCACGCAACTTTGAGCCATGTGAGACACCGGTGCCATAGCATTGGTCCGAAGGTTCATTAGTCAGAATTTGTTAAGAATACTATGCCTAACTCTAACTCTAACCCTAACCTTAACCTTAACCTCAGTAACCCTAACTAAATTCGGATTAATGAACCTTCGGACTTATGGGCAGTCCCCGAGACACCACGGAGCGAGCTAAAACGAGCGAGTCCGTCGTCGTGTTGAGCGTTGCGAAGGTGGCAGGTTCATTCCCGGCCGGTCCAGGCCGGCCATTAGGAAAAAAAGAAACCTTGTATCTCCAAGTTTCAAATTTGTACATTTTTTCGCAAAGCAAAGCCCTGCTTCATCATACAATGCCGTCGCACAAAAGTAGTGAAAACAGAAGATCTACAAGCACACAACGCCTCACACCGCGAGGCGTTGTGTGCTTGTAGATCGGCTGTTTTCACTAGTTTAAATCATTTTTAAAATGATAAATACAAAACAAACGGTTTTGGACATTGTCGGTTTCCACCCGACAATGACGAAATATAACTCATGTAATTGGCCCACTGGCTTGTCACTTGCCATGATCTGAAATGGCAAGTCTTTGAGTAGCAGCAGCGCTATAGAGAGAGATCTCTCTCTATAGCGTGCAATGAGGGCCTCTACTCTTTTTCCCGGGCTGAATCAGGGGCCCAGCACGTCCCTGCCGTAGCTTTTCCCTCCTTTGTCCCTGTGTCAACTAAAATGTTGAACGAGGCTCTGAAATGGCATTGACTGTGTGATTTGATTAACTACTTCTGTGCACTTGTGTAATGTTGTGTCCCCCCCTCTGTTTGTATCTCTAGTGTGTATTTTCTCATTGATGTTTTATGTGTGGCTGCAGTAGGGGTGAAAGCCCAAGTAACATTTCCCTTGTGGACAATAAAGTGTACCTTGACTTTGCCCGTAGACGACCTTGTAGGCTTCATGCAACGGCTAGAATGACATTTAGATATCATGTTAGACTGATGGCAGGTCATTGTAGACCTGACATCCTATAGATTCAATGTAGCCTACAGACTATAGATCAGGGATGGTCAATTATGTTTTCCACAGGGCCACATGAACAACAGAAAATATGGAGGGCCGGGCCAAAAGGCAGTGCTCCCTGAAAACTAAACACACGGCTTTACCTCCCACAGTCCAATTCATTTTTAATTTTTTTAGCCTTTTTTTGATGGTTAAGGTAAGGCAGTTCATCTTGACGTGTGACCAGTCTGACCACCTGCTTGTTATTGAGACAACATCCAATGATCACACACGTGCTGATGTGCGCATTGCGTCCATATGTATGTGAAGAAAACACTTCAAAATAAAATAAATGCAGCTTTAGTCCACGCATGAGGTAAAATTATAAAATGTGTTTATTTTGTCATTTGCCATTAACCCTACAAGGGCCGGTCAGAGTGAACCAAAGGGCCACATACGGCCCCCGGGCCGCACATTGCCCAGGTCTGCTATAGATTATTGGTTTTAAATTCTACTGTTAGACTGATTATTTGTTCTGGGTTTATATTCTACATTAGGCCTTCTATTGCTATGCATTTGATGAGCTGAGGCTTATTGTAAATCTGTCTGTATTAAGAGGGTCGGCTAAATGCATAGACTGTAAATTGTTAAAGGGATATTCCACTTTCAAAAATTACTTTTGGTCATTTTATCGTCTAATCAGGCTTTTATGAACACCCTGAATAGTTGTTAAGTTGCTTGATTCAATATTTAGATATTTGATGTAAATGTTACCAGGCCCTCCAGGCTCAGGGCCTCTCCCCACACAAACCCATTGTAACTTCAAACTCCATTTTAACCATGATAGATTCATTAAATACACCAGTTATTTTTTATGGTGACTCATATACCCTCCTAATACGTGAGCAGGCCATGTTTTTTCAATAACTTCTTTCAATTATTTGTATTCATTTTTTGGGGGAAATGGAACAATGTAATACCATACAAATTAAATATTAAATTAAATATAATTAATACAAGTTATTGAAAAAACATGGCCTGATCATGTATTAGGATGGTATTATGAGTCACCAGAAAAAAGAAATTGGTGTTTTTAATGAATCTATCATGGTTAAAATGGAGTTTGAAGTTTCAATGGGTGTGTATGGGGAGAGGCCCTGGGCCTGGAGGGCCTGGTAACATTTACATCAAATATCTAAATATTCAATCAAGCAAATTAAAAACTGTTCAGGGTGTTCATAAAAGCCTGATTAGACGATAAAATGACCAAAAGTATTTTTTTTTAAAGTGTAATATCCCTTTAATGTGGTTAAAAATAAAAGTTCCCATCACACAAAGAGTTTCTCTGTAGTAACCCTGAGGACCCCTAGGGGTCCCCGGACCCCCTGTTTGTTGAAGCTTTATGTCAGAGTTAAGCTGATAGCTATGAGTGAACTGTAGCTCACTGGGAGTTGGACCAAATCACACATGAGTCCAAGTGTCATCAGGGTTCATGAAGGGTTAATGGTTAACTGAGTCCTCCACATATCAAAGGCAGTCTACCTCGGTGGACAGCTTTAAGTCTCAACTTAAGACTCATCTCTTTTCTATTGCTTTTAGATAATCCTACTCCTACCCCAGCCTAACTGTCTTTGCTTGTTGCTATTCTATTGTTATTGCTGTTATCTTCTGTGTTAACGTTTTATTTACTTTTGTTTTGCTGTATTGTAATTATTGCTGTTTTGTTTTTTTATATATCTTGTTGTGTGAAGCACTCTGGGCTGCATTTTTGTATGCAGGGTGCTATACGAATAAAGTTTAATTCATTCATTCATTCATCCATCCATCCATCCATCCATCCATCCATGCATTCATTCATTCATTCATAGAACTGATTGTAGAAAATAATAATTATTAATTTAATACCATCATGGATAAGGCATCAGTCGCTATAGGCTATAGGTCATAGGTCATAGGTCATAGGTCACTGTAGTGGGCGTGGTTTAACTGTCTGGTGCCACGAAATAAAATCCTCCATTCATTTTCCCACAGAGATTTACTAACATGTTGATATCAATTATTCTAAGCCTTGAATCAAGTCATCCCAGATCCTGGTGAATCATTAACACAACACCTCTGATTCTGTGAAAATAGCTGATATACAAGCTCTACAAATAGCAGATCTACAAGTTCCACCAGGCTCTTAGTTCATGTCTGTGTGAAGGTCACACTGACTGACTAGGCCAAGGAAGAAATGCCACCCTGCATTTTTAACATCGGCCTCATGGTGGCGCTATAACAGGCCGATTCACCTGACATGGAGGCGTCTGGCACTATGAAAAACCAACAGCAGGAAGGATGATGAAATAGTTCCATAAGGGACGTGCTGGGTCCCTGATTCAGCCCGGGAAAAATGTTTGGAGAGGCCCTCATTGCGCGCTATAGAGAGAGATCTCTCTCTATAGCGCTGCTGCTACTCAAAGATTTACCATTTCAGATCATGACAAGTGACAAGCCAGTGGGCCAATTACATGAGTTATATTTCGTCATTGTCGGGTAGAAACCTTGTATGTCCAAAACCATTTTAAAAATGATTTAAACTAGTGAAAACAGCCGATCTACAAGCACACAGCGCCGATCTGCTGTTTTCACTACTTTTGTGCGGCGGCCTTGTATGATGAAGCAGGGCTTTGCTTTGCGAAAAAATAAATATATAAATTTGAAACTTGGAGATACGAGGTTTCTGCCCGACAGTGACGATTTACTTTGTTGGCCGCCCAGCCCCCAAAATGGAACGAAGGCCGACATTTTATTTTATTTTTTTCCTAATGGCCGGCCTGGACCGGCCGGGAATGAACCGGCCGTTCGGGAGTCGTCCCGCTTTTCCCAATGGCCAGCACGTCCCTGATATAGATCTCATTGTTCCACTTGTTGCAGTCAGAGTCATGCAGTGTTCTGAGCCATACAGCAGTCCTCTGCTGCTGCTTCTCTCTCTCCTCCATAGTTGTAGTTCATTTGTAGTTTATCTGACAGGGCGAGGCTGACATGTTGGCTCTCTGATTCCCCCTAGCTACCAAGACCTGCAACTACAACTGTCTGTCTGTCTGTCTGTCTGTCTGTCTGTCTGTCTGTCTGTGTGTGTGTGTGTGTGTGTGTGTGTGTGTGTGTGTGTGTGTGTGTGTGTGTGTGTGTGTGTGTGTGTGTGTGTGTGTCCTCCATGTTGGTTGAAGTGAAACTTCTGACTTTTTTTCCAGGCGTTCGCGCACGCACGCGCGCACACACACACACCCACACGCACACGCACACACACACACACACACACACACACACACAGTGCCGTCTCTCTCTCTCTCTCTCTCTCTCTCTCTCTCTCTCTCTCTCTCTCTCTCTCTCTCTCTCTCTCTCTCTCTCTCTCTCTCTGGGTTCATGTGAGGACTTGTACATCTATAATAACCAGATCTATAAGTGTGTTTATTGACAGTTTAAACACAAACAGAACAAACGGAGCTCCCAGCGAGCAGCGGCTCGTCGCTCCGCTTCTCCCCGCAGGAATGCGTCTCTGAGCCGGACTGAAGAGAGACTCAACCCCGCTCTTCCCCCTCCGGAGCGGAGCTTATGAGGTACGGTCATGTTGTTGTTGTTTGTTTATCATTAGGCTTAAAACAACATCACGTCTGACTGACAGCTGTCAATCTCAACACATCTGATCATAAATTATGATTCAGAGAAACGATGTTGTTGTCGTTTTGCGTTGTGTTGCAAACATTGACGTTTGGCAGCTCTGAAACATGACGGTTGTATCTTAAGTAACCGTCATGGATCCACCTCAACCTGGTGTTAAGCAGTTTCGCTAATTTTCCCCGTACTTCTACACAATCCTTCACATTTAAAAAATAAAGTTCTTCCTGAAGGCTCCCAGATGTCTCAATATGTTCCGCTTCAGCAGAATTACCCATATTTTCCTTATTGTTTAATAAGAAGCATTTTAATCCGATCCGTGGCCATTTTCGAAAAACGTTTTAATGTATCATACTGCAGTACAACCTCCTAACCGATAGGGTCGCGTGGTTGAAAAATCCGAGAAAATGGCCACCGATCGGATTAAAATGCTTTGTATTAAACAATACGTTAAATACGGGTAATTCTGCTGGAGCGGATCGTATTGTGACATCATTCTGCCTTCAGTAAGAACTTTAGTCTTTAATTGTAACCGTTCCTGTAGAGGAAGCTGGTAAATGAACTGAGCTGCTCTACACCACGTTGAGAAGGATCCATGACGGTCCTGACCAACAGTCAGACCGTCATGATGTTTCAGCGCTGCGTTGTTGCAAAGATCTGTCATTTTTAGCTTGTTTTTATGAAGAGTTCTGGGAGTTTGATCTGATCTGCTGATCTGATCTGATCTGATCTGATCTGATCTGATCTGATCTGAGGCCTTGTAGTTTGGATGGCTTGTTGTTGTTGTAGTTTAATAACTGTAGTTACAGTGGAAACACGAGGCGTGGAAATGTTGCTTTTTGTTGCTGTTTGTTGCTTTTTGTTGCTCGTGTTTTTATTGTTTTCTGAAGGAGTTTTTCTCTCCTCGTGGCGACGACATGATGTGTGTGTTGTTACAACATGATTTGTGTGTGTGTGTGTGTGTGTGTGTGTGTGTGTGTGTGTGTGTGTGTGTGTGTGTTGTTACAACATGATGTGTTGTTACATTGTTGCAACAACTGGTTTGATCTGCTTGTTACCCAGCGATCATTATGGAAGGAATCTGACTTTACATTTAATAGGAAGTGGTCGCTGTGCGTGTGTGTGCGTGCGTGCGTGCGTGCGTGTGTGTGTGTGTGTGTGCGCGCGCGCTCTGATTGAGACACGCACACTCACGCGCACATTCTTTGGTGAACTTACATGAACTGTAAGCTCCGACACGTTATGATGCACAGCAATGGAATGAACCATCATTAATATTGTAATATTTACAATTATAATTATTATTATATATTGGAATGAACAGACTGTCTCTGCTTCATCATTAATATTATATTTATAAATTATTATTATAAAAATATCAGAATGAATGAGACTCTCTGCTTCATCATTAATATTATAATATTTATTATAATTATTATTATAGAATGAATGAGACGTAGGGCTGTCACAATTATTACATAATCGTCTAATCGTGATTATTTGACATTATCGCAATTAACCTCGCCCACCAGGCTTTCTCGCCCGGGAGAAAGCCTGGTCTGCGTTTACTAAACAGGTCGTTTGATCCGGTCTAGACAGGAAGATCTCCTACGTTTTTCTGTAGTCCAAAACGGACTACACTTTGGCCGGAAACAACGACCGGAAACAGTTTCAAACCAGACAAGCGCATGCGCAAGTAGTTAGCGCATGCGTAAGTACGGGTTAAAACCTGGTTAAAACTGTTTCCGGTCGTTGTTTCCGGCCAAAGTGTAGTCCGTTTTGGACTACAGAAAAACGTAGGAGCTCTTCCGCTCCCGACCGGATCAAAAGCCCGAAATTGGAAGCCAGCCCAGGCTATATCGCAATTATTGCCATAATTGTCATAATCGTGAATGTTGAAAAATGTCAGAAATAGTGGAAAATAAATAGCCGATCTACAAGCTCACAACGCGTCGCATCGACGTTCACTGCTTCATCATTAACATTATAATACTTATACTTATTTTTAAAAGATATCAGAATGAATGAGACTCACTGCTTTCTCTGCTTGATCATTTACAGTTATTATAACTTATAATAATAATAATACTTATTAAAGATATTGTGAACGATGTGTTCATGCCATTCATAAACACCAACAGCAGTTTGTTTACAGCAGGGGTCTTCAACAGGGGGTCCGGGACCCCTAGGGGGTCCTCGGAGTTACTACAGGGGGTCCTCCAAATCTTTGAGTGATAGAAAGAAGAAAACAAATCTCCTTTTTAGCCAGATTCTTAATCAGATTCTGAGAACTTTAGCCAAAAATAGCAGATCTACAAGCTCACAACGCCTCACACTGCGAGGCGTTGTGAGCTTGTAGATCTGCTATTTTCGGCAAAGAGGTTTGGAGTAGAGGGGAGAAGTATTGACGATTCAGTGGTTAAATATCTGAAAACACAAATTGACATGAATCCAAAATACACTGATGATTGTGCTGTCAAAAAATGAAACTATATGGAATCTATGAACAGGTTGTGGGGGTCCCTGCTTCATCTCTCTCTCAACTAAGGGGTCCCTGCTTCATCTCTCTCTCAACTAAGGGGTCCCTGCTTCATCTCTCTCTCAACTAAGGGGTCCCTGCTTCATCTCTCTCTCAACTAAGGGGTCCTTGCTTCATCTCTCTCTCAGCTAAGGGGTCCCTGCTTCATCTCTCTCTCAACTAAGGAGTCCCTGCTTCATCTCTCTCTCAACTAAGGGGTCCCTGCTTCATCTCTCTCAACTAAGGGGTCCCTGCTTCATCTCTCTCTCAGCTAAGGGGTCCCTGCTTCATCTCTCTCTCAACTAAGGGTCCCTGCTTCATCTCTCTCAGCTAAGGGGTCCCTGCTTCATCTCTCTCTCAACTAAGGGGTCCCTGCTTCATCTCTCTCTCAACTAAGGGGTCCCTGCTTCATCTCTCTCTCAACTAAGGGGTCCCTGCTTCATCTCTCTCTCCACTAAGGGGTCCCTGCTTCATCTCTCTCCACTAAGGGGTCCTTGGCCTGAACACGTTGAGGACCCCTGGTGTAGTGTATCTTGTAGAGCAGGCTGTACTCTGTCAGAATGAGGATCAGGGTTATTTCAGGTCGACAGACAGACTCTCTCTCTCCTACGCACAGCAGCAGCTCCTGTGAAAAACCATCACAATTCATGATCTGTTTTTACTGAATCATCTTCTGTGTTCTGTTCGATTAAACATGAATATTATGAAACATGAATATTAATAATAATAATAATGATGCAACATTTATATGTTGTTGTTGTTGTTGACATAATGACGTAATAAGTGAAAGCGTGCAAGACATATCCTGCCTTTTGATTGGCTGCTCCCTACTGCACAAACTGTTCTTTGCGGCACGTGTGTGTGTGTGTGTGTGTGTGTGTGTGTGTGTGTGTGTGTGTGTGTGTGTGTGTGTGTGTGTGTGTGTGTGTGTGTGTGTGTGTGTGTGTGCGTGCGTGTAAAATCATCCTCCCTGTTTGTGTAACTCTCAGAGTTACAGAGTGTAAAGGGCCGTTTATAGTTCTGTACGTTTTGGGTGAGAGATCACAGCATGTGTTAGTTATGTCGCAATGCATAGTTCCTCTATGTCAGGGGTTTTCAAAGTGGGTGACGGGCACCTTGGGGTGCCTTGACGGCAGTCCAGGGGTGCCATGAGATCATTTGATAATATTTGGAATTTATTTGAACACTTGAAAAAAATATTTACCGGTAGTATAATTTTAAACTTGAAGTACAAAGTTATTTTCAGTGAGTTCTAACCAAAATGGCTGTTATCTCAACGTTTTCCTCGCAACATAATCACTAAAATATCGTCACTGTCGGGCAGAAACATCGTATCTCCAAGTTTCAAATGTGTACGTCTTTTGGTAAAGCAAAGCCCTGCTTCATCATACAAGGTTTCCACCCGACAACGACGATATGCTATAAATATAAGGTGCTGGGAGTGAAAATTATAATGTAGGGGTGCCTCGGATTAAAACAATATTTATGGGGTGACCTGAGACAAAACAGTTTGGGAACCCCTGATGTAGAGGTATGGTTGATATTTACAGACGTGAAAGAACGACATCTTTTCACTCTTTTTGCAGAGGAAAAGTTATTTTCCTCACTACTGCCCCCACGGGTGATAAAGGTTCACCACGGGTAGTTCATGCGTGCGTACGTTTTAATGGGTTTTAATACTTGGGGTTGGGGTGTTTTCCTCTAGCCTACAGACAGGGAGAAAGAACGGACACCAAATGGACCAAACAGAAGAAATCTCTCTCCCCCTCCGTTTCTAGTGTAGACATGAGGTCCTTATGTATTACTATGCAAGGTACTTAAGGGTCCATTTGGTTCCATGTGTACACTCTCAGAGTCACAGAGCTGTTAGGGTCCATTAGGTTCCATGTGTACACTCTCAGAGTCACAGAGCTGTAAGGGTCCATTTGGTTCCATTTGTACACTCTCAGAGTTACAGAGCCGTAAGGGTCCATTTGGTTCCATTTGTACACTCTCAGAGTCACAGAGCTGTAAGGGTCCATTTGGTTCCTATCAATCATTTTCCGCTGTGTTGCGAAATGTTGTAGCTTCTGTTTTTGTTGAAGAGATATGGTGTAGATTTAACCCATTCAGACCTAGAATTATTGAATGTTTTAACTATTGAAAAATAGCAGATATACAAGGTCACAGCGCAGCACCGAGTACCGTGCTGCGAGCTTGTAGATCTGCTATTTTTGAAAAAGTCGTGAAAATTTTGCTTCTGGGTGGTCCTTGGGAACTAAATATTTTGAGATGGGGGTCCGTGGCCAAATACATATCATTTTGGGGGTCCTTCACATGAAAAGGTTTGAGAACCACTGATACAGTAGTCTCTCAAGAACAGACTAACTGAGCTCCAGTTAAGTGAAAAGGACCTTTTCTTTGACGATGGCTGGCCAGATTGCTGACATAGAAACATTGGTTTTTAAAAGAAAAATACCTTAGAAGGATTCAAAAGACACTTATGGAATCGGATCAAAATCGGGTCAAAATTCGAATTTTCACGATTTTTCTAAAATAGCAGATCTACCAGCTCACAGTGCGGCACAGGTCATTTAGTTTGTTCTTGTGATTCCATCGTCACCCAGTTTGATTGTGAAATGATCAGCCTTAAGCCCTTTGCACACAGGCGCGTTTAACCGCACGGATAAAACGGACAATATCATTTTTTGAAAAGAAAACAATGATTCTCTATGACCTCATGCCCACCGGCTCCGAATTAGCCGTGCGACGAGTGGCTGCCGCCGTGCGTTTTTTTCTCGATCGAAACCAGTTCGATTTGTGCGTCTTGTCGCATGCGGTAAAAAACTCATCACTCCTTTTATGACTCCTTTTTGGATCCGCAGCGCCGATTCCGCACAGCCTTGCACACCAAATCCAATGCGTTTTATTCATGCCGCAAACGAAAAAAACGCAACTGTCCTGTGTGCAAAGGGCTTTACTGAGGTTAGGATTTGACCCAAAGAGGATGGGTTCACTTCTACCCAGGTGTAGTGTGTTGTCATCCACTAACAGGAACAGGTTGCAGTCACAAACAGATGCCATGTCGTTTACAGTACATACTGTATATTAGGAACAATTGAGGTCCTACTATAATGGATTGCATTTTTATAGCACTCAAAGCTCTTTACAATGATCCATTCATTCTTACATTTGGGACTGCAGCCAACTCACTGCTGCTGTCAAGACCGATAGCAGGAAATCGTCCGAATCGGTGACCGGCAGGTCACTGACATAAATACCGGTTTCATGCCAATTGTGTCCATGGCACTGCACAGCATGATGCTCTGGTCCTGTGACTAAAGTAAACATTAGCAGGTAGCAGCCAGTCTACTTAGTGGCAGCCTACAGAATACAGATGGTGCTGATTACCTTTGCAATGTAAGGATATATTCCATAATCCTGTGCAATGTCGTCTCCAAAAAGAAGGGGGAGAAAAAAAAGCATGCGTCACCTGCTTTCCTCCTGCCTAGTCCAGACGGTCATATTAGACTGGATATTGTCTGTGAATTTGGATATTGTACTATTGTGATTGATTTGGCATTAGTGTTCTTCTAGCTTATTGGTACTCAAATTGAAGTATGTCTTGTAGGCCTACTTGGCCTGAAAAAAAGGGTATTGGTGCAACCCTATTTTCTAGTTCTTAGCTAAAGAAATCGGTATTGGAAAAATCGGTTTTGGCAGGTCAGACCTTCATAAAACCGGTGTCGGCCAAGAATTTTGCAATCGGTCCATCTCTAATTTATGTTGTTAAACGCCTTCTGGAGGTCCATCATGACCATGCTGCTATATTTGCCCAAATCCACACAAACACGCACGCACGCACGCACGCACGCACGCACGCACGCACACACACACACACACACACACACACACACACACACACACACACACACACACACACACACACACACACACACACACACAGTTTAGATCTCGTTGAGTTGTCATAGTTGTTGTTTTTATAAATAAAATGGAAGATGCATTCTCATTGGTTCAACTGTTAACAGACTGAGCTGAAACACCCTGCAGCTCTTTGATTGGATGGAGAGATATCTCCCTGCTGATTGGATGGAGAGATATCTCCCCGCTGATTTGGATTGGCTGTCTGCCAACGACCTGTTGTACGACCCAGAGGCCAGAGCAGTGTAATGACAGTGGCGTCACGCTTTGAACTCGCCGCAGACCGGAATGGCTTCACATGGAGCCTGTTCTCATTCCTTGCGAGCCTCTGCCCCGTCCGCCCCCATTCTAACCCAGTCATTCATTCACTGGTAAGAAGACCAAATCATTTTAACGCATTCACGGCCCTCTCCAGGGTAGATAACATTATTAAAAGGGTGAAAAAGAGGTGATTTAGTCTACTTACCAGCAAGTGAAAATGAATGGGGGCGGACGGGGCAGAGGCTCGCTAGGAATGAGAACAGGCTCCATGCGTACATGTGTGTGCATGCGTAAGCTAGGCTAGGTTAGCTTCCCACCATAGAGTAAACAGGCTTTCCATGTTTACTATGTGAGTCGACGGAAGTGTCATAACTCTCCTTACACTGCTCTGGTACCAAACCCTAACCCCACAAGGCTTTGAACTGCAGATCTGAGCGACGGCCGTGATTGGCCCTGGCTGGGGGGTGCTGCTAGGAGGCCTGTGATTGGCCCTGGGGGTGCTGCTAGGAGGCCTGTTGCATGCTGGGAGAGAGGACTTTATTTCCCTGTGATGTTTTTACATTCAGGAAGAAACCACAAATACACAGGGAAGACACATGTGCTCATTAAAACCACAGCTGGAGGTCTGTTAGAGCAGTGGTTCTCAACCTTTTCAGGCTGTGACCCCCAAAATGATCATATTTGAACTGGGGACCCCCCCCCCCCCCCCCCCACCCTGACAAGCACTTGGAGACACAACTACGGCACCATCTCTTTAAAGAGGTGGTGCCATAGTTTTGTACTTTTTGTGTTTTTCATGTGTCTAGGAGGTTGACAGTACTTCATTGGACCCCCTGGTGTGGTTGTTATGAGCAATTATGTATTCTCTTGGTATTTGTTTGTTTTCTCTTGGAGGCTGCCACCTTGTGGTCAAAAGTGTCAGTTAAAAAACACACATACTAAGTATGTCACAGTATCAACTCCTCCCCTAATTACCATTCACCCAACACTGTGGGGTGTGGCTAACTTCAGCTGGGTCACCACCCACCATGACATCCATGCATACTTAATGAACTGGGGGTGTGGCCACATAAAAAAACAATTTTAACTCTTTCTGTATACTTTTTTGGAAAAAATCTTCCTCCTAGTATGATCATAATACCTGATAATCATGTTTTAGAGGGGGGGGGGGGGAATCATGGCACCACCTCTTTAAACATGACTATATTTTGTTCTAGTTTGGATGAAATGATTTAGCAGAGGTTATTGATAACGAGCACCTTATCGATCCTGCTTATTGAGCCAGGCTTTTATTGAGCCCACTGTTGAGCATTTTCTAATATTTTGTGGAAAGATGTGAGACGACAAATTCAGAACTGGCATCTTCTTTTTTTATTGGCCAGTTGTTGTGAGTTTGTTGCTGACCACACTCTATCTAACAAATATCATGAAATCATTAAATATCTTTAAAACAATCATTCATTAGTGTGCAATAAGTGTTAAATGGTTTATATATGAATAGTACTGTAATAATGTCTTGATGGCCTCTTGTCTTGATTGTTTAAACATAACATCATGGGCCGCTATGCTGGATAACAAGCTTGATAAGCCTAAAGCTTATTGATACCGGGTAATCAATAAATCTGTTATCGGGTTATCGAGCTACCCTTGTTTAGGGGACATCCCTAGGTACAATATGTCTGTCTGTCTGTCTGTCTGTCTGTCTGTCTGTCTGTCTGTCTGTCTGTCTGTCTGTCTGTCTGTGCTCAGACAACACACAGACAGAACACAGAGGTACAATATGTCTGTGTGTCTGTCTGTGTACACAGAGGTCTAATATACAACAGACAACACACAGACAGACAACACAGACAGAACACAGAGCTCTAATTGCACCCCAAGGCCCTGAAATGCCAGCCTGCAAGGAGGATAAATCAATAGCAGCTTCATGTCAGTAACAAGGAGGATAAATCAATAGCAGCTTCATGTCAGTAACAAGGAGGATAAATCAATAGCAGCTTCATGTCAGTAACAAGCGTTTTATGAAGCCAATCATCATGATATGATTTACCTTCCTTGGACATTCTTTACAACATGCAGTACAGTAGTAGGACCCCCCCCCCCCCCATCTCTTACAACATGTACAGTAGCCCCCCCCCCCCCCCCCCCCCCCTTTTCATGGCTTTCTGGGAGCAGGAGTTCCAACTGGAATTCCATTCCAAGTTATAGCTTGAAATGCAGACAAACCTTGGCCTCATACAGGACTGTAGTAACAGCTTATTATTATCTAGACCAGGGGTTCCCAAATGTTTTTTGTCTCAGGTCACCCCATGAATATTGTTTTAATCCGAGGCACCCCTACATTATAATTTTCACTCCCAGCACCTTATATTTATAGCATATCGTCGTTGTCGGGTGGAAACCTTGTATGTCCAAAACCGTTCGTTTTGTATTTATCATCTATAAAATGTACTAAACTAGTGAAAACAGCAGATCTACAAGCACACAACGCCTCACATCGCGAGGTCTTGTATGATGAAGCAGGGCTTTGCTTTACCAAAAGACGTACACATTTGAAACTTGGAGATACGAGGTTTCTGCCCGACAGTGAGGATATTTTAGTGATTATGTTGCGAGGAAAACATTGAGATAAAAGACATTTTGGTTAGAACTGACTGAAAATAACTTTGTACTTTGTACTGTATACGTTTAAAATGATGCTAAATATGTGTCCAAATAGATTCCAAATATTATCAAATGATCTCGCGGCACCCCTGGACTGCCGTCACGTCACCCCAGGGTGCCCCGTCACCCCAGGGTGCCCCGTCACCCACTTTGAAAACACCTGGTCTATGAAACTCTAAAAACAGCCCCGCTTCCAAACTCTCTCTCTTTCTCTCCAGACTAATAGAGTCAAACTTTTAGGAACAGTTGCCAGAGGAAATGTGACTAGGAAACAGAAACGGTTTCCTAAAACATGATTCAATTGATTGATTGAAGTATTTATTGTCAGTAACAGTTTGCAGAGGTAAAGGTACAGTTTTTTGACAGTCACAGTCCAGTGGTACAAGGTCAAAGGTCAACAAGCTTTTTGGCTTGTTGAAACAAATAACTTCTTAGTGGGACAGAAGAGGCTTGACCTTATGACCTCTGTAGTACAGTAAGTGACCTCTGTAGTACAGTAAGAAACAAATGAAAGTCATGATGCAATTCCTCTGATTTTCATATCAAGACCCATCATTTATTCCTCCTAGACTTTAGTTACTAGTTACTTTGCAGCTATGAATTATAATATTATAAAACATTCATTAAAACTCATTTACTGCCATTTTGAAACAGCTCCCATCAGGGTTCCCCGCCAGAAGCCTCCATAGACTTCAATGTAATTTATAGTGCACGGATCATGCACGCCCATGCACAGATGATGCATGTTTGTGCAGTTTGTTCACAGCTTTCAAACAAAAGAATCCGATTGGAAATCCGTTCAGGCATTCTTGAGATAATAGCCATTATGTTTTACATGTTATGTAAACAAAAATGGCCGCCCTGTTTGAAAGATGGGGTTGTATGGGGGTTGAACATGCACAGGGTTTCCTGCAGGAAAAAGTCTTGACCAGGGGGGATCTCATCGCGTGCGCCAATTTTTTTTTTGCTAATTAATTAATTAATTCAAGTAATTAATTCACTTAATTTGTAATATTAATTCTTAATTTTGCCCTATAAAAAAACACATAAATGTGCCCATGATGACGGAAAACACAACTAAATTCCATCCATCCATCCATCTTCAACCGCTTATCCGGAATCGGGTCGCGGGGGTAACAGTTCCAACTGAGACCTCCAGATTTCCTTATCCCAAGCAACTTCCTCCACTCCCTCAGGGAGTATACTGAGGCGTTCCCAAGCCAGTTTGGAGATATAATCCCTCCATCTGGTCTTTGGTCTGCCACGGGGTCTCCTCCCAGTGGGACGTGCATCGAGGACCTTCCTAGGAAGGCGCTCACACAACTAAATTAATTCCCTTATTTTAGACTAATTCTTATTTTTGCCCTCAACATAAAAGGAGAGGTTGACTCTTGTCTCTTGGCCAGGGGGGACAGATTTTAGGCCAGGGGGCCCCCCTGGCCTATAAAGTGCTGCAGGAAACCCTGATGCAAAATCGCGATTGAAATCATGCTTACTAGATTTGATGGGGTCCAAAAATATTTTTTTTTTTTTTTTTTTTTTTTCAAACTCGTCATACTAGTCATAGGCAGAGTGGACACATCCATATAACTCGTCAAACTAGTCATAGGCAGTAAATGAGTGTTAATCTCCTTTAGCCCTATTTCATACCAAGGCTTCATACTATAGGCTAAATAGCCGATCTACAAGCTCACGGTGCATTGCATCGCGTATGTGAGCTTGTAGATCTGCTATTTTCAAACATTCTGCTCTATTATTTTTGATATTTCTACATTGCAGTATTGATACTTTTACTTGACTACTTTTCCTCCACTGGTAATGGGGAGAGTGGGACGAACTCAACCTCGACCGAAGGTCACAGTTTAGTATGTGAACGGTCACAGCTTGACTTGTTTGTCTGCTGTCTTTTTTATCATCCACCTGGTTGCTTATATCCTGCAAAGTCTGGCAACACAGCCATACATTTCTATAGTGAAGAAACTCTACCGATCCTCAGATACCGAGTCGTGTCGTCTAAGGGCTCGAACACACTGTGCCATTTTGCGTGGTCGGCGAGTCATCAGATTGTTAGTATTTCACACTGCACGAGTGACTTTCATGAAATCGTCTCGTTGAGGTTTTTGCCGACAAGATTGATCACCGACAGATCACAGACACTGCCAGATATTTCACCAGGATGCATCCCCGATACATAGCCAATATTACATTTGTTTTTATTCTAATTGTGCACAAGAGTGGGCGCTAATGATTTTCCTCTCTTGCTGTGCGTGCGTGCACGCACATGCGCACACACACACACACACACACACACACACACACACACACACACACACACACACACACACACACACACACACACACACACACACACAGACAGACACACACACTGACACCAGCCATGCTGCTCCGAGGTTTTATATATATTATATTGTGAGATGCATTGGTTTTATATGTCTATGAATTATTATGATGAAAGTCATGAAACAGCAATATTACTAGTGATCTATACGGACGGTCCGCTGTCTCCCTTTCTTTCTCTCTCCACTCCGCTCCTTGCGTCTCCATTTGACAGAGCATTCTATGATCCTATAGTTTACTGAGACGCTACGCTGTCTCTCTGCGTTCTACGATCCTATAGTTTACTGAGACGCTACGCTGTCTCTCTGCGTTCTATGATCCTATAGTTTACTGAGACGCTACGCTGTCTCTCTGCGTTCTATGATCCTATAGTTTACTGAGACGCTACGCTGTCTCTCTGCGTTCTATGATCCTATAGTTTACTGAGACGCTACGCTGTCTCTCTGCGTTCTATGATCCTATAGTTTACTGAGACGCTACGCTGTCTCTCTGCGTTCTACGATCCTATAGTTTACTGAGACGCTACGCTGTCTCTCTGCGTTCTATGATCCTATAGTTTACTGAGACGCTACGCGGTCTCTCTGCGTTCTATGATCCTATAGTTTACTGAGACGCTACGCTGTCTCTCTGCGTTCTATGATCCTATAGTTTACTGAGACGCTACGCTGTCTCTGCGTTCTATGATCCTATAGTTTACTGAGACGCTACGATGTCTCTCTGCGTTCTACGATCCTATAGTTTACTGAGACGCTACGCTGTCTCTCTGCGTTCTACGATCCTATAGTTTACTGAGACGCTACGCTGTCTCTCTGCGTTCTATGATCCTATAGGTCACTGAGACGCTACGCTGTCTCTCTGCGTTCTATGATCCTATAGTTTACTGTAAATTGTAATTTATTGCGACCGCCAGGTCGCAGTTACTACGGTCACAGTTACTATCAAAACCTCCACCGGCAGGCAGTCTGTCTGTCAGTCACGTCACACGTTACACTTTTGCCCTACTCATATCTCCACCACCGTTGTCCCTATCCATGCCAAACTTTGCACACACACTCCTTGGCTGCCAAACCACAACCTCCACCCCTCATTTATCACATGGCCCTCTTCTAGCGCCACCATGTGGCCGATTCTTGCAAAACACATCTTTGCCCTAAAATCACGCAAAGCGGTACACAGTATGTCTAGAGTCCTTTTTCCAAACACATTTGTGGACACTGCTCCTACACATTTTGCACTAAAATCACACAAAGCGGTGTCTACCTGTGACCTGACGGTCGCTTATCTCCCGATTAGGGAGTCTTACTGGTTTGAAAGAAGCCATCACAAGGTGACACATGGAGGTCTCAGGGTTCTTAGTGACAGAGAGACAGCATTGATCCAGTCTGGGTCATCCTGTCTGTCTGAAGGTCAGGGTGACCCTGCTGGTTCAGGCTGATGTTCTCATCTCCATTCATTAATTTGATTGGCTAAACATCATAATCATCACAACATGATTAGTGTGTTTGTGTCCATGATTCATTCATGAGGACTGAGGAGGTCTGAGATGACAGCGAGCTGAGATGATCACTGCCTCCCTGTGGGGGTCCCCAGATGATTACCTTAAAGCAGGGGTCTTCAACGTTTTCAGGCCAGGGACCCCTTAGTTGAGAGAGAGATGAAGCAGGGACCCCTTAGTTGAGAGAGAGATGAAGCAGGGACCCCTTAGTTGAAAGAGAGATGAAGCAGGGACCCCTTAGTTGAGAGAGAGATGAAGCAGGGACCCCTTAGTTGAGAGAGAGATGAAGCAGGGACCCCTTAGTTGAGAGAGAGATGAAGCAGGGACCTCCACAACCTGTCCATAGATTCCATATAGTTTCATTGTTTGACAGCACAATCATCAGTGTATTTTGGATTCATGTCAATTTGTGTTTTCAGATATTTAACCACTTGAACCATCAATACTTAATAAACTTGACCTTTCACTCTCTACTTAGTCTGCTCTTTTTCCCCTCTACACCAAAGCTCTTTGCCGAAACAACGCCTCGCAGCTCGAGGCGTTGTGAGCTTGTCTGCTATTTTTTGGCTACAGTTCTCAGAATATGAACACTAGGGTTCGAGTTGTTAATATAAAACTGTTTGGAAGATTTGGAGGACCCCCTCTAGTAACTCTGAGGACCCCCTAGGGGTCCCGGACCCCCTGTTGAAGACCCCTGACTTAAAGGACAACTTTAGTTTTTTTACAACAAGGGTTCATATTGTAGATTGTAATCAGAGAAAAGAAAAGATGAGTATTAAAATGTTTTCATTTACTGCTTTCTTTCGTTTTAGTGATTTTAGTATTTTTATTCCAGTGGGTGGGGGCATGCGTACAAGTGGCTAAATGTGTCTTTTTTAGACACAATAAGCCGGCAATTTCTTTGTTACTATTTACACCAGCCCCCATAAGTCACATCTGACCATGAAAGATTGTGGTGCATCTTGGGAATGGGCTTATTGTGTCTAAACAGACATATTTAGCCACTTGCATGCATGCCACCAACCTGGGGAATGCATGCAAATCAAAATCGATAAAATCACTAAAACGATAGAAAGAAGCAAATGAAAACGTTTTAACCCTCATCTTTTCTTTTCTCTAATGACCATCTAAAATATGAACCCTTGTTGTAAAAAAACAAAGTCGTCCTCTCATTCAACAGTAAACAAACCAACATAAAGTTTAAGTGTATAGAGGGTATCTGCACCTTTCTAAAGTGACAATTTAAGGACTTTTAATACCTCTAAAATTACAAATTAAACATTTGTAAAACTGCCAAATATTAGAGGCTGAAATTGAGAAACTAGCAGATCTACATGCTCTCAACGGTGAGCATGTTTGTAGATCTGCTGTTTTCACAACAGAAACTACAAGCTCACAACATGACTGTGTTTCACTGTTCAGTTGAAACTCAGTCACTGATTGGGCGCTCATTTTCTCATGTCTCAAACTGGCCTCACCTTTTTACAGAGCCGACAGAGCTATGCCGTGTAGCTGGGGTGTCTGCGCACGAGGGCATTCACCAATAGTGATTTTTAGTATTCGAATTATTCAACCTCAAAGTATTCAAATATTCGAATATTGGACAGGACTGGCCAAACTGTCAAATATTAAGTAAGCAAGAGGCGAACATTGTGAAAATAGCAGATCTACATGCTCATAGCATGTAGATCTGCTATTTTCACAATATTTATCTGCGGAACCGAGTCACATTAAATGTAATACCTACAATTCCAAGTGCTTGTCAGGGTGGGGGTCCCCAGTTCAAATGTGTTTATTTTGGGGGTCACGGCCTAAAAAGGTTTGAGAACCCCTGGTATAGAGCATTAACACATTCATCCACCAGGGGCATTGACAACTCATTCTTATGACTTCCTATCTAGCCAAGCTTTATAAACTATAGATTTTTTGAAAGAGAAAACAATAAAAAAAACAAAGAGCGTGTTCTTTCACAGTAAAAGCTGCCAAGCTGAGCAGCCTGCTTAATGCTGTTGTTGTGTTACATTGTAATGTGTTGTAATCTGTTGTGTTACATTGTAATGTGTTGTAATCTGTTGTGTTACATTGTAATGTGTTGTAATCTGTTGTGTTACATTGTAATGTGTTGTAATCTGTTGTGTTACATTGTAATGTGTTGTAATCTGTTGTGTTACATTGTAATGTGTTGTAATCTGTTGTGTTACATTGTAATGTGTTGTAATCTGTTGTGTTGCATTGTAATGTGTTGTGGTGTGTTGTGTTACACTATAGCAGGGGTCTTCAACAGGGGGTCCAGGACCCCTAGGGGGTCCTCAGAGTTACTACAGGGGGTCCTCCAAATCTTTGTGAGATAGAAACCTTTTTCCACTTGAACCCTAGTGTCCATATTCTGAGAACTGTAGCCAAAAATAGCAGATCTACACGCTGCGAGGTGTTGTGAGCTTGTAGATCGGCTATTTTCTGCAAATAGGTTTGGTGTAGAGGGTAAAAAGAGCAGACTAAGTACAGAGTGAAAGGTCAAGTTTATTAAGTATTGACGGTTCAAGTGATTAAATATCTGAAAACACAAATTTACATGAACCCAAAATACACTGATGATTGTGCTGTCAAACAATGAAACTATATGGAATCTAAGACCCCTGTTGTAATGTGTTGTGTTGTGGTGTGGTGTGGTGTGTTGTGGTGTGGTGTGGTGTGTTACATCGTAATGTGTTGTAACTTGTGTTACATTATAGCACGGCTACATTCAGACTCTTCAGGGCTCCTCTTCTTTGCGTTGCACTGATCGTGCAAACTAAAGACCAACATTTTTAACAAAGACTTTAAAAAACCCAACATATTTTAATGCCTAGGCTTTAGGGATGTTCCTAGCGACTAATTTCACTGACGTGTACACGACAATTTTGAAACCGAATATTCGGATAACCGAAAATTAATTGATGAATTTATTTATTGACATTAACACGCAGAAAATAGCCAAAATCTAGCTCATTTCAATCTATTAGGCTAAACCTCATTTGAAAAAGATATCAAGAGTATATGAAAGCCTTTTAATAATGTTTATACTATTGGAATCTGCTCCAAAATAATTGATTACATCACCAGTGAAAGACGTAAAACTAGGTCAAATACCAATTAATTCCCCAGCACAGCGCACAGCAGCGCAGCTGGACTGACAGGACTCCTCTCGTTAAGCGACATCTCTCATCTCGCTCATCTCTCATCAATGTTAGGCCTACTTTAAACCATTATTTATGGCATTCGCAGCCAACTTATGATTGAGACTACTTTCTCCATGTTCTCACCTGAGTGGATCACACTGATGCAGCAGGCTCGAGCCGAGGTAACGACTGATTCACATCCAGTCGCCTTTTTTGGATTTGATTTCTCCATCAAAGGCAAAGCACTCAGAAAAACTTTGCATCGTAGCAAGTTTTAAGATTAATGAATGATGAATGATGAATGATGCTGCTAAATCACTCAATGTAGGCCTACTCATGTTGAAGCAGCAGAAAGACAGACAGACAGCCTGCTGCTGTTGCCGCTTCAGCGTGCACCCGCTCTGGGTCATCGTGACCACTTAACAGTGTGACAGTCAGGCTCCGCAAATCACCCATGGTAATTCTTAAGTTGCTTATTTTACTTGTTATAGCAACCTTTTATTATAAAGAAATTACATTAATATGGGTGCAAGATGCAAATGTTGAATAAAGTTCATATCTCAATAATTAAAAATATATTTAATAAAGTAACCGAATTTTATTTACAAACCGAATAGTGGGATCAGCCCCGTTTAGTCGGATAACCGAATAATCGCGCACATCCCTACTAGGCTTTATGCCCTGGTGTTTAGTTTCTGTTTTAGATCTTTACACTGCGCTGGGTTTTATAGAAATGCTTATTGTAGCACTTTGACATTCAGACTAATGTAAAGCTGCAAACCAAGCCACACTGATTGTAATTGTAATGTTTTTACGGTTTGACACCGACTCTTTGTTTTGGGGAGGATATGTGCAGTGTAGGGTAGCTGTAAGCTGTATGTGTGTTTATACCAGTGTTTCTCAACCTTTTCTCTGCATGGGCACACTTTTCATGTCCCAAGAATCCCTGGTCACACCAACATAATACGGGGGTGTAAATATCCTCACTGTCAGGAAGAAACCTCGTATCTCCAAGTTTCAAATTTGTACGTGTAGGATCATCATGCATGTGCAGGATCACCGTGCACTGTGCACAATCACACTGTTCACAATCACTGTGTTCACAGTAATCACAGTGTGCAGAGTGCAGAGAGTCAGTGCTGTGGTTGAAGAGTTTCACTGCATGATGTTGTCCTGGTTGTGGTTTGGTTTGGTTGTCATCCTCTCTGTGACCTCTGTGTGCTCTGAGTGTCTATTCTACACCGTCCTGTCACTACAACTGATTAACCTCTTGAACCCCATAAACAGCTACTTCTTTATTTATATCTTTGTTATCTCATCTTAATTCAATTCACTTACATTTTATTAAAGTGTCAAATCAAGATGTCTGGAGACACGTTACATTAGAGCATTATTACTTTACATTATGAACCATTATTTTATGCTTTAACTATTATAAATAGCAGATCTACAAGCTCACAGCGCGACACAGAGTGCAAGTCTTTGAATATTTTTGAACCGATTTTATTATGTCTTGTAAATCCTTCTTCTAAATCAGTGCTTCTCAAACTCTTTAATGTCAAGGACCCCCAAAATAACATGTGTTTGGCCGCGGACCCCCCATCTCCAAACATGTTGTTCCAGGGACCCCCCAGAAGCAGAGATTTGAGTTACAAATGTTCGCTTTTAAAAAGATATATTCAAAAGATTTGCTAACATTTGCTAAAAGATCTACAAGCTCACAGCAAAGGTGAAGACTGTTAGGCGATTGTTAGTTAAGTGTTAGTTGTGACTGTTAGGTGATTGTTAGTTAAGTGTTAGTTGTGACTGTTAGTTGATTGTAGTTAAGTGTTAGTTGTTAGTACATAAGGACAAGTAGTTTTAAAGGTGTTACACTGTAAGCTGTTAGTAAATAAGTACAAGTGGTTTTAAAGGTGTTACACTGTAAGCTGTTAGTAAATAAGGACAAGTAGTTTTAAAGGTGTTACACTGTAAGCTGTTAGTAAATAAGGACAAGTAGTTTTAAAGGTGTTACACTGTAAGCTGTTAGTAAATAAGGACAAGTAGTTTTAAAGGTGTTACACTGT
>NC_137819.1:67354467-67386967 GCF_963921795.1 Nannobrachium achirus | reverse complement strand
TTGTGTTAGTAGTTTTCTTTTAGTATTTCTGCTTGTGTTTGACATGATGTAGAGATACTTGTTGCACTAACTAGCATTGACTGTTATGGTCACTTTGATTTGGGCACTGTATTATTTTTTGATAGTCGTGCTTTAAAGGACAACTTTAGTTTTTTACAACAAGGGTTCATATTTTAGATTGTAATTAAAGAATATAAAAGATGAGTGTTAAAATTATTTCACTTACTTCTTTCTATTGTTTTAGAGATTCTTATTTCAGTGGTTGGGGCATGCGTACAAGTGGCTAAATATGTCATTTTACACAGTATAAGCTAGGGCTGCAAGCGAACCTTCGGGGTTTGAACGTTCGTTCGTTACGTTGGCAATCGAAGTTCGAAATTAATGGGTTCAGGTTTTTTTCTTTTTTTTTCCTTCTTTTTTTTACGCGAAAAATAATTATCAGAATGTGATAGGCCTATTCAGAATATCACAGTAGTAGAGATAGCCAAATACGAAATAAGTTAGGCCTACCGGTAAACACTAACAGTTAATGGTGACCGTTATAGTAGTTATAAAATGCACCAGAACAGCTTGGAGCGATCAAGGACCGTCCTCCGCTCCAATTCCGCTCCAATTTGGGGCCGCGCACACACGCTTGATGACAGTAGAGTGAGAGCAGCTGAGCTGGGCAGAGACAGACGTGTGTGTGCTGCTGTGCTCTGAACAGCGAACACCCATCCATGCACCCAAAGATTAAACAGCCTTTCTCCTAAGCATGAGCAAAGATGGATTTCATTGCAACCCCCTAAAGGATCTATAATGCGATTTCTGGGGTTGTTACATCGAGACCAGTTCAGCCCGAACGCGACGCGCTCCGACGCAGTCACCAAGTCTAATCATCATCCGTGCAACTCCGCTATACATTGAGCCTGTTCGTCAACAAACTGCACAACATTTTCTCCGATTGGGTTGGATTTTCCAAGTGTTAGCCTAGGTGTTAATGCAGCCACGCATCCACGCGTTTTCAATGGATAAAACAGCGCATTTAAAACATTTCCTACACTTTTAGCTGGTTAAAGGTACAGTACGTTCGGAGGTTCGAACGTTCGGTTTTTATTCAATTGAACGAACCATCTAAGGTTCGATGGTCCGTTCGGAAAATCCCCCCGAAGTTCGAATCCCTAAAACAGGGCTAGATTACAGCCCTAGTATAAGCCCATTCCCAAGATACAACGCAACCTTTCATGGTTGGATGTGACTTATGGGGGCTAGAAGTGTTACTGTAAATAGCAATAAAGAAACTGCTGGCTTATTGTGTCTAAAAAGACATATTTAGCCACTTGTACGCATGCCCCCATACGTACGCATGCCCCACATTTTAGCACGGTAAACGCGATAAAACAATAGAACGAAGCAAATGAAAACATTTTAACATTCACTTTTTCTTTTCTCTAATTACAATCTAAAATATGAACCCTTGTTGTAAAAAACCAAAGTTGTCCTTTAAGACACTTTATGTATATATTATTCGTTCCCTTTCTTGTTGTACCTTGCTCTTACTGTACTTACTGTACTCTGTTCTTGTTTTTCTTTTTATCTTTTTCATACTTCTTTGTAAATAACCTTATACTGCTGTGCTGCCTCTGGGCAACAAATTTTCCCCCTTGGGATAATAAAGGTATCTATCTATCTATCTATCTATCTATCCATCTATCCATCTATCCATCTATCTATCTATCTATCTATGAATGTGTGTGTGAATGGGTGAATGTAATGCCTTGGATAAAGTAGGCCTACACAGGGTGCATAAGGACAGTAGGCCTACACAGGGTGCATAAGGACTGTAGGCCTACACAGGGTGCATAAGGACTGTAGGCCTACACAGGGTGCATAAGGACAGTAGGCCTACACAGGGTGCATAAGGACTGTAGGCCTACACAGGGTGCATAAGGACTGTAGGCCTACACAGGGTGCATAAGGACTGTAGGCCTACACAGGTGCATAAGGACAGTAGGCCTACACAGGGTGCATAAGGACAGTAGGTCTACACAGGGTGCATAAGGATGGTAGTTATAGAGTTATGTAAGAGTTTGTTCAGAGTCTTGACTTGGAGCGTTGCCAACATTCACAGCAGGTTTCATCACCCCCCCCCCGTGTGTGTGTGTGTGTGTGTGTGTGTGTGTGTGTGTGTGTGTGTGTGTGTGTGTGTGTGTGTGTGTGTGTGTGTGTGTGTGTGTGTGTGTGTGTGTGTGTGTGTGTGTGTGTGTTCATAGACATCATGTCTGAACTTGGAACACCTCTGGCTCTCTCTCTCTCACTGTACCTCTACCTCTCTCTACCTCTCTCTCTCTCACTGTACCTCTACTCTCTCTCTCTCTCTCTCTCTCTCTCTCTCTCTCTCTCTCTCTCTCTCTCACTGTACCTCTACCTCTCTCTCTCTCACTGTACCTCTACCTCTCTCTACCTCTCTCTCTCTCTCTCTCTCTCTCTCACACTGTACCTCTACCTCTCTCTCTCTCTCACTGTACCTCTACCTCTCTCTACCTCTCTCTCACTGTACCTCTACCTCTCTCTACCTCTCTCTCACTGTACCTCTACCTCTCTCTACCTTTCTCTCTCTCACTGTACCTCTACCTCTCTTCTCTCTCTCTCTCTCTCTCTCTCTCTCTCTCTCTCTCTCTCTCTCTCTCTCTCTCTCTCTCTCTCTCTCTGATGTTAGTCATGGTCTCTCTACCAGTGTAGAAGAAAACAGAATGAATTATTGACAGTAGAAGACAGAGAGAACAGACGACGGCCGTGTTCCCCAAAGTGCAGGTCGTAGGAAGCCCTTCATAGTGCAGGTCGTAGGAAGCCCTTCATAGTGCAGGTCGTAGGAAGCCCTTCATAGTGCAGGTCGTAGGAAGCCCTTCATAGTGCAGGTCGTAGGAAGCCCTTCGTAAGGCAGGTCGTAGGAAGCCCTTCATAGTGCAGGTCGTAGGAAGCCCTTCATAGTGCAGGTCGTAGGAAGCCCTTCATAGTGCAGGTCGTAGGAAGCCCTTCATAGTGCAGGTCGTAGGAAGCCCTTCATAAGGCAGGTCGTAGGAAGCCCTTCATAGTGCAGGTCGTAGGAAGCCCTTCATAGTGCAGGTCGTAGGAAGCCCTTCGTAGTGCAGGTCGTAGGAAGCCCTTCATAGTGCAGGTCGTAGGAAGCCCTTCGTAAGGCAGGTCGTAGGAAGCCCTTCATAGTGCAGGTCGTAGGAAGCCCTTCATAGTGCAGGTCGTAGGAAGCCCTTCATAGTGCAGGTCGTAGGAAGCCCTTTATAAGGCAGGTCGTAGGAAGCCCTTCATAGCGCAGGTCGTAGGAAGCCCTTCATAAGGCAGGTCGTAGGAAGCCCTTCATAGTGCAGGTCGTAGGAAGCCCTTCATAGTGCAGGTCGTAGGAAGCCCTTCATAGTGCAGGTCGTAGGAAGCCCTTCATAGTGCAGGTCGTAGGAAGCCCTTCATAGTGCAGGTCGTAGGAAGCCCTTCATAAGGCAGGTCGTAGGAAGCCCTTCATAGTGCAGGTCGTAGGAAGCCCTTCATAGTGCAGGTCGTAGGAAGCCCTTCATAGTGCAGGTCGTAGGAAGCCCTTCATAGTGCAGGTCGTAGGAAGCCCTTCATAAGGCAGGTCGTAGGAAGCCCTTCATAAGGCAGGTCGTAGGAAGCCCTTCATAGTGCAGGTCGTAGGAAGCCCTTCATAAGGCAGGTCGTAGGAAGCCCTTCATAGTGCAGGTCGTAGGAAGCCCTTCATAAGGCAGGTCGTAGGAAGCCCTTCATAGTGCAGGTCGTAGGAAGCCCTTCATAGTGCAGGTCGTAGGAAGCCCTTCATAGTGCAGGTCGTAGGAAGCCCTTCATAGTGCAGGTCGTAGGAAGCCCTTCATAGTGCAGGTCGTAGGAAGCCCTTCATAGTGCAGGTCGTAGGAAGCCCTTCATAGTGCAGGTCGTAGGAAGCCCTTCGTAAGGCTGCGGTCCTTCCTTAACATGGCGCTCTCGTAAGCTCCCCAGAGCCTTGTATTAGAGAGTTCTGCCAACTCTGGCCCCATGTGAACGCAGATGATAGATAGATGCAACTCTCCCTGAAACTCCTTGAATGGCTCTGGGCTTGGATTGATATGATGTCAGCAGCTGCGCTCCAAATGAATTTCAGCTGTTGGTTTGTGATTTTACTCTGCCCATCGATAAAACACACAACGCTGAAAATTAACGAATGTTTAACACAGTTGGTAGCGGCTAAACTGACTGCACTGCTTTATGCGCTGTTGGTTGCCTGTAACTGACTGCACAAAAACACGTTTTATTGTTTTTTTTTGTGACTTAACTGCTCGTCTTAAATAATATGTATTTTTATTTCATAGGCTACTATGACACTATTGTAGACTAGAGCAGGGGTTCTCAAACGTCTTTGTCTCAGGTCACCCCATAAATATTGTTTTAATCCGAGGCACCCCTACATTATAATTTTCACTCCCAGCACCTTATATTTATAGCATATCGTCGTTGTCGGGTGGAAACCTTGTATGTCCAAAACCGTTCGTTTTGTATTTATCATCTATAAAATGTACTAAACTAGTGAAAACAGCCGATCTACAAGCACACAACGGCTCGCATCGCGAGGCGTTGTGTGCTTGTAGATCTGCTGTTTTCACTAGTTTTGTGTGACAGTCTTGTATGATGAAGCAGGGCTTTGCTTTACCAAAAGATGTACACATTTAAAACTTGGAGATACGAGGTTTCTGCCCGACAGTGGCGATATTTTAGTGATTATGTTGCGAGGAAAACGTTGAGATAACAGCCATTTTGGTTAGAACTGACTGAAAATAACTTTGTACTTCAAGTTTAAAATTATACAAAATATGTTTGTGTCCAAGTGGCCAAATAAATTCCAAATATCAAGTTATCTCGCGGCACCCTTGGACTACCGTCACGGATATTAAGCCCATAACTGTGAATATCTATGGGTACCAGGGGTCTATATGGGTAACTGGTCCCATATACATCACTGGTCAGCAGGGGCGTGCACAGACATTTTGAGGAGGGGTGCTCATGTGGAAAAAGAGGGCGGGTGGAACCGCTGACTGCCTTAGCAGTGTGATTAATTGCAGGCACATCTCGTATGTTTCAGTAATTGCATAATAATGTATTTATTCCAAATCCCATATTTGATTCAGATGTTTAATACTATTCAACAGGTTGTTTTCTGCCAAAGTAACAATTCAATACAACATAAATAAGTAGGCTACTATTAAAATACCAGCTTGAAGTGAGCAAGTGTTCATGTTTTTATCACCATCAGAAGCAGCAGCAGCCGCCTGTATTTAAGTTCTACTGTATTTAAGTTCTACTGTATTTAAGTTCTACTGTATTTAAGTTCTACTGTATTTAAGTTCTACTGTATTTAAGATCTACTGTATTTAAGTTCTACTGTATTTAAGTTCTACTGTAATTAAGTTCTACTGTATCTAAGTTCTACTGTATCTAAGTTCTACTGTATTTAAGTTCTACTGTATTTAAGTTCTACTGGCTGCTCAGTTGGAATCAGAGAGTCCAGGGTGATTTTACCTGTCAATTAGTCTTTTAGTTTGGCTTCAAATGTGGTCTCTGCCTCTTCACCAGAGCTGTCTCTTAGGCCATGGCTACACAGAGCTGGATATTTCTGAAGCTAGACTTTTTTTTGTGCTGTTGGCTGCCAACGGTCACGTGCAACGCAGGGATACATGGGAGAATGTGGTCGGAGCCTCCCGAAATACAGCACACGAAGAAGAACACAGCCGGCTGCTATCAGTTTAGTTGGCCACGCCCCCCCCCCCCCCCCCCCCCCCCCCCGCAACTTTATCATTTATTTTAAAATACATTGGACCACATTTCAACAAAACGAATATGATGGTGATTGAAAGGCAATTTTTAACTAGCGATAGGAACCATACAGTATTCATGAAAATGTTAATTAAGGTTAGAAAACGAAAGGGGAAAATGAATGGGATCCAATGGAGGGAAAT
Organism: Nannobrachium achirus; assembly: GCF_963921795.1. NCBI lineage: Eukaryota > Metazoa > Chordata > Actinopteri > Myctophiformes > Myctophidae > Nannobrachium > Nannobrachium achirus. The sequence continues at coordinate 67,380,974 of NC_137819.1, read as the reverse complement.
TCTTTTTGCGATCGGCCGGGGGGGGGGGGGGGGGGGGGGGAACAGCGCAACTAGTGGCCAATCATAGGAAGTTTTAGTTCCGTATTGGAGTCATTTTAAATCGGCAGAACTATGCCCCTGGTCCAATCGCCTGATTGGCTGGCTGGCTGCATATTGGCTAGAAGTGCACACCCTTTGAGCTGAGAGTAACAACTTAGATCTTTTTATTGAACTTATGCTAAGAGCTACATTTATGACAGCCGTCGTTCAAAATGTCTTCCCCAGTTCGGTACACAAAGTTTATTAATAAAACCCTTGTTTACAATGTGTTGTACAACACAGGATATGAATATGAAGGATGAGGGGAGGGTGGGTGGTCTTCATTAGGGTGGTCTGCTCTCACATCAAAGACATCCTCATGAAAACATGAAGAGATGGAATTACAAACACTGATGATGAAACACACTGTAAAACAGGGCTACTCAACTTGAGATGGCTCAGGGGCCACTCAGCAAAATACCAAAAGTCCAAAGGGCCGCAAGCTAAAAATGACGGTCCTATTTTGGACGTTTACATTGATTTTGTAACACACTTCATGACAAGTCTAATAATTAAGGAAACGCACAGAAAACAGACACATTTCCATTTATATAAGCCAGGCCAAACCTCATTGAACCAAAAGATTGTCATGGATGGAATGATGAAATTGATGACATTTGAAATTTTTATCAAATTAGGCTTTATTCACAAAATGTTAAGTGAAAATGAACAGATCTGGTTCAATCTTTTTGTAACCCCCCCTGTGTCTGGGTATGCAAGGCTAGTGAACTTTGGCAATGTAAAGGTATTTTTTCTCATGAGTCATGCCACTAACACTCCTTTTCATTAATAGGACAATTTTAAATAAATAAACGTTTATACTTATTATTCAATCACTCAAACCGCAGCATCCCTATTCTTGGGGGACAATTACCAAAAAATAGCCGATCTACAAGCTCACCACAAGATGCATTGTGAGCTTGTAGATCGGCTATTTTTGGTGAAGAGAGTTATTGTATGGAAAAATAACTCAAGTACAGTTCAACTCAGCCTCAGATGCACTGTACTTGTAAAACAGTTTGATGCTTTGAGCTTTGTAAAACACAGCAGCTCGTTGGAGGAGATTTGTGGTAATAAGCATAGTTCCTTGGCTGCTGCGCGATCTGTTCATGCTTGCACTGTCTGTCCTGACTGGCGGAGTCGCGGAGGCAGAGACAAGCAGCGGAGGCAGAGACAAGCACAGACAAGGGCTACGTACAGTCGGGCTCACTGGAGTGGAGACGCATGACGGTCGTGCGATGTATGAACGGTCGCGATCGTCATGTTTCAGGCTAATGAAGACGTAGCCTACGTCTTCATTAGCGTCATGCGTCTCCACTCCAGTGAGCCCGACTGTGGTTGTCTGCTGCAAAATCTCCGCAGATTTGTCTGTCTCGTTGTACTATATATAGCTCTAGTCAGTGTAGCCGCCTGCATCTCCGCACTGTGCTCTATGCATTGACTACATTCGCTTCCTGACTCTTATCCCTACCTACGGAGTGACTGTGCACGGAGGCTCAAACATCACCGCGTTTTGCGTTACGCGTTAACTTTGACAGGCTTAGAAAATCTTATTTTTATTGGCATGATCATGACGGGCCGCACAGACATGCGGAAAGGGCCGCATGCGGCCCGCGGGCCGCGGGTTGAGTAGCACTGCTGTAAAACCTGCTGCTGGAAGCAGGGCCGTGCAGAGACTGTTAGAGAGGCAGGGTCTGACATCTCTTAAGAGGGCCTTTTGGTGGAAATATTGAAAATAGCTGCGACGCGTTGTGAGCTTGGAGGTCTGCTATTTTCTGTGCTTGATACACAGAGAGGGCAATTCTTTCAGTAACATGTCTGTTGTGAATTTTCATCCTGCTGTCAAAATGGCAGCCTCTGGTGGCCAGGACGGCCAGGACACCCTCACCACCTCACCAATAATGGCCAGGTGTCTGCTATCATCTGAGTGCAAGTACTCACCCAATGCCTGGCCGGGTGTGCCCCTACAAACTCTCACAGACTCCTCACTCACACATTCACTACACACAGACCATTCCAGCAGCCATGCGTACCTGCCAAATGTAAGATTTGCTTTTCTTATGCTTTATTTACCTGATTTATTTGCTATTTAATTGTTAGTTATTATTGTTTGCTGTTTATTGATTTGCTCTATTTTTTCTGCTCTTTTGTCAGAACCATGGCTACCAGTCTGTAAAATAAATATCACAAATGTTGCATTACTGCCTCTGTGTCACCTCCTTCAAACTTCTCTTTAATGGGAGAACCTGGGTGGTCAGCATTCCATTGAACAAACAAAACACTTTACAATATGGTCCTTCGAGCTGGAATTGCTGACTGCCTAGGGTGAAGTGACACATGCATGTATGCGAAGAACATGGAAGAGGAGGCTATGAAGAATGTGGAGGCTCCCAAGGTTTATCCCAGCAGGGAAAGACATAAACCAGACAGATACGGACAGTCTCAGAGTATATTGCTTCAAAAAGCCATATCATCACAGGCCAAGGATAGGGAGGCCCTGCTTAACATGGCAGAAGCCCTGAAGAAGGCCGAGAGGGAAGAAGCGGAGAAAATGGAGGAGCTGGAAAGGAGGAGAAGGGAAAGACAAACAGTCCTGGAGCACATTAGCACATTGCTGATGAGTCAGAGCACAGATCAGCAGAATACCACCGATCAACATGGAGCAGCAGGGGGAGCACCTCCACCCACCTCCATCCTTGAAGTTGGTGGAAATGAAGAGGATAATGATGAAGAGGAGCTGATACAACTTGAACCACTAGGAGGTGCTCTTTCACCGGTAGGAGATCAGAACCAGCATCACCCTCATCATGTGGGAACCTCCACACCTCAGAATAACCCAGATCCTGAATCTGAACCTGCTGTCAGGCCAAGAAATGTCAAAGTGCAATTCACTCCCTCCAGCGACTCTGCAGAGGAGCATTTCACTGCTTTTAAGCTTTATGCTCTTCCTCCGAGCACAGTTAAGAAAACTCCAGCAGTCCCTTCTTCACTTCCATCCATATCTTCAAACACTCAAGGTGTGAGCTCCAGACAAGATGGTCCCTCTCGTCCTCAACAGCAGGTCATACGCTCCCCTATTCATGTGGTCCACTCTCAGTCCTTATCACTCCCGGCCAATCCTGCTTATTCTCAGCCACTTCTGGGCCCTATTCAGCAGGGTGCCCACATTCCTCCTGGCAGAGCGCCTCCTGGAGGCAACCGCACGCAGTACATCCTTCCTTCTCATCCCAGCAACCCTCCTACTCATCCCAGCCACCCTCCTACTCATCCCAGCCATCCTCCTTCTCATCCCAGAAATCCACCTCTCCATTCTCAGCCTCTCTCTTACCCCGGTTCCCAATTACAGCTATCTCCATCCCACCAGGGGGCTCCAGCACAACAAATGGCTCGTTCCTCCATCATCCCTCCAGCTAATACAGTGACACATGAGCCACCCATGTATGGGGTTCCGAAGCCCAGTATTCCAAACTTCACCGAGGATAGTGAGAGAGCCTTCGCCAATCTGAAGCTGGCACTGGACAACCTTCTCGATCCTTACATCCAGTTGGGTGAGAAATATAAATACCATGTCCTTCTTGAACATCTGAAGCTGCCTGAAGCTCAGATGATTGCTCAGTCTTGCCGGCACCATCTTGAGCCTTATACGGCTACCATGCAGGCCCTTCAACTACAGTATGGGCAACCCCACCAGCTGGCTCAGAGTGAGATCGCAGCAATGCTTACAGCCCCTGACATCAGATCTGGAGACCCACAAGCTTTCCAAACCTTCTCTCTTCAAGTCGATCTGCTTGTGAGTATGCTGGAATCACTGGAGGGCCCAGGTGGCTACGAGCTGAACTGCTGCTCTCATGTCGACCGCCTCCTGAGCAAACTGCCTAAATATCTCCGGGAAAGTTTTATTGAGTTTCTACACCTGCAAGGCAAACTCACTGTGGCTAAACTGAATCCATACAACCTGACAGATCTTGCTGGTTGGTTGCATTCCAAGGCCCAGCAGCAGAGACTTTCCCATCGACTTGTCCAGCGCTATCATGGTGGGCAACGGCAGGAGCAGCCGAATACCAGGCCACCTCGAGCCACTAAGAACAAGGACCAGGCAACTGTTTATCATGGCTCTGGACCGGAAGCCCTTCAAACTCGGTCCAACCAGGAACAAAAGCCCTCTGTTAAAACCCACAAGAACTCTAACATCCACTGCCTGTTCTGTCGGTCCCATGATCATTACATCACCAGATGTCTCAGTCCAAGGAGGAACTTAAATCATGGATAACGAAGGGAAACAGATGTTGGAGATGTGGCCGGACCTCTCATCTGTCAGAGGATTGCACCCTGAAGAAGCCCTGTCCGGACTGTGGTGAGCTCCATCTTCGGGTCCTGCATCCTGTGGCCGATCAGGAGCGAAGAGCAGATTCTTCCCATCACCATCCTCTGAGTAAGGTGTACTTCTCTCATTCCAAACCTTCTGACCGCGTACTTCTTAATGTCGTCCCAGTACTTCTATGGAACAACAATGCTTCACTCAGTACATATGCGGTTCTGGATGATGGCTCAGTCCGGTCAATGATTCTCCCAGCCGCAGCCAGACATCTCAAGTTGAAGGGGAAGAGAGAAGTACTTGCTCTTCGCACCATCAGATCAGATCTTACCCACCTGGAGGGAAAGACTGTACAGTTTGAAATCTCTTCTGTACTAACACCTACAGTCAGATATCCCATCAAGGAAGCCTTCACAGCCGATGGTATCGATCTCATTGACCAAACTTACCCGGTCCAGTCCCTCCAGCGCCGCTATCCATATCTAAGAGATATCCCCCTTCAATCCTTTCGAAAGGTCCAACCCTTGGTCTTGATTGGATCCGACAACTCCCACTTGATTTCACCTATGGAGCCAGTGAGAAGCAGCCCTCAGGAAGGTCCCCTGGCAGTGCACACACAGCTTGGATGGACCCTCCAAGGTCATGAGGGTCTCCCTCAAAGTCGCCCTTCAGCGCATCAATGCCTGTTCACTGCTTCCTTGAATCCCGCCGATCCCTTACTTGGCCATGTCGAAAGGCTATGGAAACTGGATGTCTTACCCTTCCGCAGTGAGAAACAGGTCACAAGGTCCCAACAGGACAAACAGGCAATTGAGATCTTGGAAGCTCGAACAGAGAGAGTGACTATAGATGGCATTGAGCGCTATGCTACTCCCCTGCTTCGGATTCACGATGCTCCCAGACTAAAGGTCCCAATGGAGGCTGTCATGTCCCACCTACGGAGTACGGAACGGAGGCTCCTAAAGGATCTGGAGAAGGCAGCCATCTACAATGCGGAAATCTCCAAGCTGGAGACTGCCGGGTATGTCAAGAAAATTCCTTTTGAAGCTGTTGACAGCTCAGCAGAATCCTGGTACTTACCTCATCATCTTGTCCATCACAATAACAAAGACCGCCTGGTTTTCAACTGCTCATTCAGATACCAGGGCCTGTGCTTGAATGACCAGTTACTCCCTGGTCCAACTCTGAGCCCTTCCCTCATCGGGGTCCTCCTTCGTTTCCGCCAATATCCTGTGGCGGTTAGTGGTGACATTAAAGGCATGTTCCACCAAGTCCGGTTGCTACCAACGGACCGGCCCTTGCTCAGATTCCTTTGGCGAAACATGGACAGGGAAGCGGCCCCTGATGTCTATGAATGGCAAGTACTGCCCTTTGGTACTACGAGCAGTCCCTGTTGTGCCACCTTTGCCCTTCAGCAACATGTCAGGGATCACTCGGGAGAGGATGAGGAGATCAGGTCGACTGTGGAAAACAACTTCTATGTCGACAACTGTCTGACCAGCTGCCTCCACATCCCAGAAGCAAAATGCCTGGTGGATCGCACACGTGAACTTCTTGCCTCAGGTGGCTTTGATGTGCGACAGTGGGCCAGTAACCATCAAGCTGTGGTAGCTCACTTACCCCCCGAAGCCCGGTCGCAGAGCTTGGAATTATGGCTCTCACAGAACCGGGTCGAACCAGTTGAATCCACTCTGGGACTGAAGTGGAAATGCATCCCTGATGTCTTGAGTTATCTGCATAAGCCACCACAATCGGCCCCCTTAACTATGAGGAGGATCTACCAAGTCCTGGCACAACAGTATGACCCATTAGGGTTCCTTATACCCTACCTGACCAGAGCCAAAGTTATTGTACAACAGCTGTGGTCAAAGCAGAGAGACTGGGATGACCCCGACTTGCCTGAGGACATCCAGGCTGCCTGGAGAGCCTGGGAGGCTGAGCTGCCTGATCTTGAGTCAATCTCCATTCCTCGGTGCTATACACCAGCCAACAGACCCACTCTCCTGTCTCAAGACCTCCATGTCTTCTGTGACGCCTCGGAACGGGCCTACGGGGCCGTCGCATACTTGCTCAATGAGTATGACGGGGAAAGTCACACCATCTTTGTCATGGCCAGGTCGAGAGTTGCTCCTAAGAGACAATTGTCTATTCCACGTCTGGAGCTATGCGGTGCCCTGGCTGGGGCCCAGCTTGCTCATCTTCTACAAAAGGAGCTGCTTGGCATCGCTCTGCGCCATACAACTTTGTGGACCGATTCCACTACAGTTCTTGAATGGCTGCAATCTGAATCCTGTCGTTTCAAGGTGTTTGTTGGCGTAAGGGTGACGGAGATTCAAGAGCTCACCGATCTCCGTTCCTGGCGTTATGTGGATTCTTCCAACAATCCAGCCGACGACATTACCAGAGGGAAAACCCTTGCTGACATGTCTCAGCCAGGTAGATGGAGAAACGGGCCCGCCTTCTTGAAGCAACCATACGACAGCTGGCCTGTGCGGCCTAAAAGCTCAGTTGAACCTGATCCCACTGAACTCAGAAAACTCACTTTCTGCAGTTTGGCCACTATCCAACCTCCAGGTGAATTGCCATACAATGCCACTGAGTGCTCCTCATGGAAGGATTTGGTACAAGCTACCCATGACAGGCTCCACAGCCAAGCTTCTAAAAGTTCACCTGAACCAACCTATAAAGACTCTGAGCTCCAACTCCTCAAACAATGCCAATCTGAGAGTTTCCCTCTGGAGCTGAGATCCTTGCAAACTAACAAGCCTCTCCCTACCAATAGTAGGCTCAGGACTCTTGCCCCTGAACTTGATGAGCTGACAGGACTCATTAGGGTTGGTGGAAGGCTCCGCAATATCCAAGGGCCTCTCCAGTTATCTTTGCACCCTGTCGTATTGGATCCTTCACACCCAGTCACTAAGCTGCTCATCAAAGACTTCGATGAGCGACTGCTCCATTCTGGCCCGGAGCGTGTCTTTGCCGAAATCCGTAGACACTATTGGATTCTTCGTGGTAGGCAGGCAGTAAAACGCCATCAATCATCATGCCCAGACTGTCATCGTTGGCGCTCAACGCCTAAAGTTCCTCTGATGGCCGATCTGCCACCTGCTCGTCTTAGGCTATTAAGCCCTCCATTCCATTCCACGGGTGTCGACTGTTTCGGCCCCTTCATGGTCAAAATTGGCCGTCGTACAGAGAAACGCTGGGGTGTCATATTCAAATGCATGACAACTCGGGCAGTGCATCTCGAGCTCCTCAACTCCCTGGATTCTGATGCATTCCTCCTTGCTCTCCGGAGATTCATCTCTCGCAGAGGTAAACCTGCAGAACTATTCTCCGACAGGGGCACAAATTTCCGTGGTGCTGAAAGGGAGCTCCAGGAAACATTTCAGGCCATGGAACCAGAACTACAAAGGAAACTCAGGCACTATCAACTTACCTTCAAATTCAATCCTCCAAACTCCCCCCATTTCGGAGGCATCTGGGAGAGGGAGATCCAGTCCGTCAAAAAGGCACTCCAGGTTGCCGTCGGCCACCAATCGGTATCCGAGGACGTACTCTGCACGGTACTGACCGAAGTCGAAGGAATTCTTAATTCCAAACCATTAGGATACACCTCTTCTGATGTGGCTAACTTGGACCCTATTACCCCAAACATGCTCCTCATGGGGCGGCGGGATTCCACCCTGCCTCAAGTCACTTATGCTCCAGAGTCCATGGGGCGGCGCCGCTGGCGTCACAGCCAAATTCTAGCAGATCAATTTTGGTCACAATTTATTCGTGACTACCTACCAACCCTGCAGTCTCGGAACAAATGGACCACCACTGCAATCGATAACCTGGAAAAGGACCTGATCGTACTTGTCATGGATCCTCAACTGCCTCGAGCACAATGGCCAATTGGACGAATCGTGAAGGTCCATCCCAGTCCGGACGGACGGGTCAGGTCAGCAGACATCTTGATCCAGGATCGGACTTACACCAGACCAGTTGCCCGCCTCATTCCCTTGCCTTCGCTGCCATCTTGACTGCATTCGGGAAATCCATTGTCAGTCACAGCAGCTGGTCTGCTGTGGGGGCGGCTGTTGTGAATTTTCATCCTGCTGTCAAAATGGCAGCCTCTGGTGGCCAGGACGGCCAGGACACCCTCACCACCTCACCAATAATGGCCAGGTGTCTGCTATCATCTGAGTGCAAGTACTCACCCAATGCCTGGCCGGGTGTGCCCCTACAAACTCTCACAGACTCCTCACTCACACATTCACTACACACAGACCATTCCAGCAGCCATGCGTACCTGCCAAATGTAAGATTTGCTTTTCTTATGCTTTATTTACCTGATTTATTTGCTATTTAATTGTTAGTTATTATTGTTTGCTGTTTATTGATTTGCTCTATTTTTTCTGCTCTTTTGTCAGAACCATGGCTACCAGTCTGTAAAATAAATATCACAAATGTTGCATTACTGCCTCTGTGTCACCTCCTTCAAACTTCTCTTTAATGGGAGAACCTGGGTGGTCAGCATTCCATTGAACAAACAAAACACTTTACAATATGTCATTAGGTCGAACACCCTTTGGATCGACCACCAAACTCAAACCCTAATCCTAACCTCAGTAAAACTATGCCTAACTCTAACCCTAACCCTAAACCTAACCTCAGTAACCGTGACACGGGTGATTATCTAACCTTTCGAAGCTATTCGACCTATGGGGCAGTCCCCATTCTTTCAACATAAGACGCTGCATTCAAGTTCAGGAGAGTTTTCAAAGTGGGTGACGGGGCACCCTGGGGTGCCGCGACGGCAGTCCAGGGGTGCCGTGAGATAATTTTATAATATTATAAATGTATTTGGACATTTAAAAATACATTTAGTATCGTTTTAAACTTGAAGTACAAAGTCATTTTCAGTCAGTTCTAACCAAAATGGCAATTATCTCGCTTTCCTTCCTAAAATATGCTATAAATATATGGTGCTGGGAGTGAGAATTAGGAATATAATAATGTCCCCTACATTATTGCCTCGGATTAAAAATAATATTTATTGGGTTAGGGTTAGCCAAATAAATATTAACTGGTATTGGGTATACGAGCCAAAGGTTTGGGAACCCCTGCCGTAGAGGAATGTAAACTGTAACATGGTCATCCTGTTATTAATAAGCCCCTTTTCCACTGGCCCAACTCCGCACCACTCCACTCCACACCACACCGCCCACTTGTGCCAGGTGTTCCACTACAAGGACCTGGGTAGAGTGGTGTGAAAGTGGTACTAAACAGGGTACTAAAAAGTATCCACTCTAGAGTAGGTCTGAGCTAGGCCAAACAGGGCCAAACACATCATAATGACTGAGCACTCACTGACTTTTCATTTAGACCACCAGGATATAGTTGTAATACATGATAATAGATTCTATTGTGTTATAACCACTATTATAATCTATTATAGTGTATTTTAATTATCATAGTAATACATTAATATTTTATAATGTATTATAATCACAGTTATAATCCATTATAGTGTATTATAATTTAGGATTGTTGTAATACAAATTTATATTGTATTATAATCACAGTTAAAAGGGTCAATTTGTTTCTTACCGATAGGGGTACTTTTGTGTAATGGAAAATGTATATATTTTTATGTGGTGTGGTGTAGTGTAGTGTAGTGTAGTGTAGTGTGGTGTGGTGTGGTGTGGTGTGGTGTGGTGTGGTGTGGTGCTAAAACTGCAGTCGAAAAGGGGCTTAACAGGATATTAAGACGATTAGACAAACAGTGAAACGTTGATCTGACTGGAATATGATGTGCTTTTAAACAATAATGACAACACAACGTTGCGGCTTGCTGGCTTGTATTACACTGTGCACACACACACACACACACACACACACACACACACACACACACACACACACACACACACACACACACACAGATGTGACATGTGACCTGTGACCTCAGTGTGATCCCAGGACAGGCACTAAGCCTGATGTCACAATTATTACATAATTACCTTAAAAATGGAATTAACCAATCAAATGATTTGAGATCATTTCTACCAGTAAGACTCTCTAATCGGGAGATAAGGGACTGTCAGGTCGCAGCGTGATTTTAGGGCTAAATGGGACAGATCCATGTTGATGACATGAGTGTAGAGCAAGTGTGTACCGCTTTGTGTGATTTTAGTGTGTAGGAGTGTCCAAAAATGTGTTTTGCAAGAATCGGCCTCATGGTGAGGGCCATGTGAGAATTGAAGGTTTGGCAGCTAAGGAGTATGTGTGCAAAATTTGGCATGGATCGAGGCAACGGTTGCGGAGATATGAGCAGTGCAAATGTGTGACGTGTGACAGACTGACATACTGACTGACAGCCGGTGGAGGTTTTGGTCGTTTTCCTACGCCTTGTAGATCGGCCACTTCCACGTCAAATAGCAGATCTACAAGGTCACAATGCATTGTAAGCTTGTAGATCTGCTCTTTTCAAATGGCCGTAGTGTATATAGCTGAAGTGGTTTATGTATAGGGGGTCCTCAGAGTTACTACAGGGGGTCCTCCAAATCTTTGTGTGATAGAAACTTTTTTCCCTCCTTTTTTATATTAACCACTTGAACCCTAGTGTCCATATTCTGAGAACTTTAGCCAAAAATAGCGCTGCGAGGCGTTGTGAGCTTGTAGATCTGCTATTTTTGGCAAATAGCTTTGGTGTAGAGGGGAAAAAGAGCAGACTAAGTACAGAGTGAAAGGTCAAGTTTATTAAGTATTTACGGTTCAAGAATCCAAAATACACTGATGATTGTGCTGTCAAAAGATGAAACTATATGGAATCTATGAGGTTGTGGGGGTCCCTGGTTCATCTCTCTCTCAATTAAGGGGTCCTTGGACTGAAAACGTTGAAGACCCCTGCGATAGGGCGTGTAGAAAAATGAGAGGTGGCGGGCAGGGGGAGGGGGAGTCACTACCCACACTATCAGTTAAACCAGGGGTTTTCAAAGTGGGTGACGGGGCACCCTGGGGTGACGGGGCACCCTGGGGTGCCGCAACGGCAGTCCAGGGGTGCCGCGAGATCATTTGATGATATTTGGAAATTATTTGGACACTTGAAAAAATATTTAGTATCATTTTAAACTTGAAGTATAAAGTTATTTCAGTTCTAACCAAAATGGCTGTTATCTCAACGTTTTCCTTGCAACATAATCACTAAAATATCGTCACTGTCGGGCAGAAACCTCGTATCTCCAAGTTTCAAATGTGTACGTCTTTTGGTAAAGCAAAGCCCTGCTTCATCATACAAGACACAAAACTAGCACACAACGCACACAACGCCTCGCGATTGTGTGCTTGTAGATCGGCTGTTTTCACTAGTTTAGTACATGTTATTGATGATAAATACAAAACCAACGGTTTTGGACATACAAGGTTTCCACCTGACAACGACGATATGCTATAAATATAAGGTGCTGGGAGTGAAAATTATAATGTAGGGGTGCCTCGGATTAAAACAAATATTTATGGGGTGACCTGAGACAAAAAGATTTGGGAACCCCTGGCCTAGTGTATCTCGGGTGGAAAGATGTGCATGTTTACGTATCGTAATATGATGTAAGATTATAAACATTAACAGTGTAATTCAGTGGATGAAAACTTTATTTACAGAGGTTTACTGAGTCAACAGTTTGAAAACCCCTGGACTAAACAACACTACACCAGAGCTGGTTGTTTTTATTGATAATGAGCACCTTATCCATCCTGCTTATTGATCAGGCTTTTATCAAGACCACTATTGAGAGATTTCTAATATTGTGTGGAAAGATCTGAGATGACAAATTATGAACAAATGGTAAATGGTTCATTTATAAAGCGCTTTTATCCAAAGCGCTTTACAGAGATTGTGCATTACATTCACCCATTCACACACACATTCATACACTGGTGGCAGAGGAAACCATGCAAGGCACCAACCTGCTCATCAGGAGCAATGTGGGGTTCAGAGTCTTGCCCAAGGACCCTTCGACATTAACTCAGGGGGAGCCCGGATTCGAACTGGGAACCCTTTGGGAACCCTTTGTGCTCTAATAACGGTTTCTCTACCCCTGAGCTATGCCGCCCCGAACAGAACAGAACTGATTGCTTTTTTTATTGTCCAGTTGTTGTGACTGTGAGTTTGTTGCCGACCACCATCTATGAAGATGACAAAAGTAACAAATATTATCATTACATATCATTAAAACAATCATTCATTAGTGTGCAATAAGTGTTCAATGGCTTTATATATGAATAGTACTGTAATAATGTCTTGATGGCCTCTTGTCTTGATTGTTTAAACATGACACCATGGGCTGCTATGCTGGATAACAAGCTTGATAAGCCTAAAGCTTATTGATAACGGGTAATCAATAAATCTGTTATCCAGTTTGTAGCGGACCCTTGTTTCTTCCTGCTCCATCCCTAACCCTGCAAGGCCCAGCGTTGCTTTTTGGCAACATTTTTTAAATCATTTTTTTTTAAATGTTATAATTAGTTTTCCTGTTCTTTTTTCACATTAACATCACCATTAAATCCTATTGTTTAGTATTACAATGCCATTGGCCAGGCTATTTGCATATAAATACCCCCCACAGAGACTGACATTCACACCTCCCAGAGAAGTTGAAATTCAAGCGTCTGGACGAACAACATCTCACTTTTTAACTGAAGCTATTCCTCACTAAAACAGAAGTAAAATGCCTGTAATATTTTTTTTCGTGATCATTAGAATGTCTAGAACATGTACATTATGTTATTATTGTGAAAAATATCCCCAAAATGAAAATTAGAGCATGATTTATGGCTATAAAACCTTACAAAAACATTATTAATTTTTTAACATTACATTTTCCTGTGATTAGGACTGCTACAACACCATCTGATTTATTTTAATTTTTTTTGGCCTGTAGAAATTAATTCGGGTCCTGCAGGGCTAATGTTGTAACGCTGGCTGTTCTCTCATGTTGACCCCCCCCCCCCACGTCGTTGCTCACCTTGATTACTGACCTTTCACTCCGTGCTCTGCTCAGGCTCGTTGCTTAGAGTCTGCAGCCAACATAAATGATACCAAAATAATAGTCTGAAACACTTTCTCCCTCTTCTCACCACAAGCCCTCCCATCGCTGTAAGGAGCCTTGATGGACAGCCAGCCTGCTATGATGCAAGAGATCTGAGTTTCCTTGCTATGTGTTTTTTAATAAGATGGACAATATTAAATTAGGCAAGTGTGGTTCATTCGTCTCCCTTGCATTTCAAATGGTATCCTTTGACTGGTTGGTGATGTGACTTAAAGGACAACTTTACTTTCTTACAACAAGGGTTCATATTTTAGATTGTAATTAAAGAATATAAAATATGAGTGTTCAAATTATTTCATTTACTTTCTATTGTTTTAGAGATTCTTATTTCAGTGGTTGGGGGCATGCGTACAAGTGGCTAAATATGTCATTTTACACAGAATAGGCCCATTCCCAAGATACAACGCAACCTTTCATGGTTGGACGTGACTTTTGGGGGCTAGAAGTGTTACTGTAAATAGCAATACAGAAACTGCTGGCTTATATTGTGTCTAAAAATACATATTTAGTGACTTGTACGCATGCCCCCATGCGTACGCATGCCCCACATTTTAGCACGGTCAACGCGATAAAACAATAGAAGGAAGCAAATGAAAACATTTTAACACTCACTTTTTCTTTTCTCTAATTTCGGCTGGTGGAGACATGGTGGAGACATGAGTATGTTTTCCCCTCCGTCCGTCCGTCCGTCCGTCCGTCCGTGCGTCCGTCCGTGCGTGTGTGCGTCCTTCCAGTTTGTTACCAGCTAATCTCCGGCGCTGTTGGCTTGGTCATGGTGAAACTTTGCACACACACTCCCTGGATGCCAATTCAGAACCTCTGCCACACATTTTTCAAATCTGTTCTAGCGCCACCATGAGGCCGATGTTTGTGAAAAACATTTCTGTACACTACTCTTAGAGATTTAGTCCACAAATCCTACAAATCGGTAGACAGTATCTCTACAGTCATGTGATCAACATGGATCTGTCCGATTTTCCATATTCCATCCTGATTGGTTACACTTGGCTTCCAAAGTTTGCAGGATTGCTCCGTTTTGAACAAAATTCCTCAAATCATAGAACACAGCGTGCAATCTTGGTGAAATTGGGCGTGCACGTTTCCACTAGGCCGAGGAAGAAATGCCACTTCAAATTTCTCAAATCAGCCTCATGGTGGCGCTATAACAGGCCAATTTGTGGTGTTACCTTTAACTCCACCGATAAGTGGGAAACTTTGTAAGCGCACTCCCTAGAGGCTAAACCTTTGTCCTGCATTTTTCACATTTGCCTTTTATTGCGCCACCAGGAGGACAACTTGTAAAAACACATTATTTGCTATTACTCCATCAGATTTTCTCCAACAATCATGCAAATCAGTACACAGTATCTCTATAGTCATGTGATCAAGTCCGATCCGTCTGATATTTCATATTCCAACCTAATTGGCTAATATTGGCTTCCAAAGTTTGCAGGATTGCTCTGTTTTTGAACAAAATGCCTCAAATCATCAACGCAGTTTGCGATTACCGTGAAATTTGCCACACATATTCCCACTAGGTCAAGGAACTAGGTTCCTTTTCACATTGGCCTGTTATAGCACCACCAGGACGCCTGGCCTGGTGGAGACCTGTGCTCGGAAGAGCACTGCTTCTAGTTACAATCTAAAATATGAACCCTTGTTGTTAAAAAAACAAAGTTGTCCTTTAACTGACGCAAGGCAGGCAGTAAGGTAAACATGTGAGTGAACTCCTGATCAGGGTTAGGGTTAGGGTTAGAGCTCAGAGCTCTGCTCTGTGAACTGCTTTGTGTCCTCACAGGAGCAGCAGGGGGTCCTCAGGTGGTCCTCAGGTGGTCCTCAGGTGGTCCTCAGGTGGTCCTCAGGTGGTCCTCAGGGGGTCCTCAGGTGGTCCTCAGGTGGTCCTCAGGGGGTCCTCAGGGGGTCCTCAGGTGGTCCTCAGGTGGTCCTCAGGTGGTCCTCAGGTGGTCCTCAGGGGGTCCTCAGGTGGTCCTCAGGGGGTCCTCAGGTGGTCCTCGCTCCCAGATTCTTTATAAACCCACCCTGAGCTCTGGATCTGTTTAGATATGCTTGTTCTTATTGGGTGTGAGTGAAAGGTTAATCCTATTGGTTCTTTTTTTGGGGGGGTAAGAATGAAAGGTTAATCCTATTGGCTGTTGGCCAAACTGTTGAAACTTAATCAAAAGCTCTAGTTGTTTCTTCTTATTTCCACACATCAACTCTAAGGGTTAAGGGTTAGGGTTAGGGTTAGGGTTAGAGTTAAGGCCACTTTTAACCGCACAGATTCGGCGACGATTCGGCGGCGGAAGGCGGCGGAAAGCGTCTGTTGCCGAACGGGAGCTCATCGTCAGGTTTTCGGCAGCGGGTCGGGAACCTTATCGACCGAAAACTGGAAAACTGGACTTGCTCAGTTTTGTTCAGTCGCCCCTCGCCGTCGGTAAGATTGAGGGAGTTGTAGAATAGTTTACTACTGCTCCAAAACCAAGCCAAAACAAGCCAGAGACATTTTCCCGTCGCATATTTTTACTAAATACCATATTCTCAATCTCAACTCTCAATTCCTATTCCAATCGGATCCAAAGCAAAGCTAGTAGTAGGCTAGTAATAGTCCATCAAGTGCCCGTGTTGTTGTTTTCTTTTTTTTCCTCCTCTGCACGGAGAACAGAGCTGCCTCCGGCCGGGTTAGGGTTGCCAGATTCTGTGAGTGAAATACGCGACCAGGTCTATGAAAATAAGCCCAAAAGCGCGACCAGTTTCACCTCTGAACTCTATTACATTAGTTATTTTATAAAATAATGTTGAAAGCAAGGCCAAATAAGCAACTACACTTCAGAAACAAGCCCAAACAAAAGCAACCCACATCTAGCAACATTATAGGAAAACAGGATCAACGTTGCTTATAAGGAGCAGACCTGGCACCACTGCCATACAGTAACTACAGTCGGCGTCGTCTGAAAAAAATAAAATAAAAAATAAGTGCTTAGTTTTTTGCAGTTCTTTGCAGTCTGTGTACAGTCAGAAGGAGTCTCCTGTAGGCTGTTTGGTGTGTAGACACCTTTAGGGTTAACCCTAACCCTAACTCTAAGGTATATTCATGAAAATGAGTGGTTTCCCCTTTAAAGGAGTGAGGAAGAGAGAGTAAACGTTATGTTCTGTGAGGACAGAAGGTTCAGAGCTCTGAGAGCATCCATGAGTCTGCATGTTGACTCCTGTTGCATCTTTCATGACTTGTAGGCTGAGTTATGCTGTTCTGTTATGGACTCATAGTCTCTCATTTATTCATTTACTCATTCAGTCTGGACTGAGGTTTAAATAACAGCACTGACATTATTGTTACGACAGGAACGACGGGAATACGGACCAGACAACGTACGGAAAGATGTCATGGGAACCACACTAACAGAGTCCCTTTTATGCCCTTATATGGAGATCCCTGATGTCATCAATATCAAGCCCGGCATATCTAACAGGGATATCTAACCATATCTTCATATGGGAATGCCCATATATGGAGGAAGACGGCCCATATCTTTGTGGCTGGTTCTACAGACAGGGATCTCCATTTATGGGCATCAAAGGATTGTATGTATGATGTCAGATGTCATAGACGTCATAGGACTTTCACATAACAAATAACTGAGTAAGCATGTTTGTGCTCTCACAGCATATCTCCATATACAGTACATGGATCTCCATATATGGGTACCAGGGGTCTCCATATATGGTCTGATATACATCACTGGCCAGATTACTGGTTTATTATCATTGATGGACAATAAGACTTCATGAACGATGGAATGCTTGTGATGAATTCTGATTGTTTCTATGGCTCATAAATCTGAAAGACTCAGTTTGAATGATTTTTTTTTTCTTTTTTTTTTCAGGCCAGGGACCCCTTAGTTCAGGTGTGGGCAACTTTGATGATGGCGAGGGCCACTATATTTCCACCGTCACTCCAGACTGCCACATTACATATTGCTACGTCTTACTTTGCCATTCTAGTATCTCATACAAAAGAAGCAAAAATAGCAGATCTACAAGCTCAAAACGCATCGCGCTGCGATGTGTTTTGAGCTTGTAGATCGGCTATTTTTGCTTCTTTGAGCTTGTAGATCGTCTATTTTTGCTTCTTTTTGCTTCCAATACATTGGACATAAAAAAATACATTTTAATACTACTATACTAGTCATTAAGCTACTAATATAGACTGATGGAATTAAAGCAGGTCATGTTAGGAATTGTAACAGCAATAATATCAGTATTCTGGTATTAACCTGAGGGCCGCATTAAGTGAAGGTGGGGGCCGCCAGTTGCCCATGTATGCCTTAGTTGACAGAGAGATGATAAGAATCATTTTCTTTTTCAGAATATAAGTTTTGTCTGTGTGGTCTTGTAGGTCTATACTGTGTGGTCTTGCTTCTTCCATCTACGATCATCAAAACAAAAAAATAGATGCAAGCCTGTAGGCTTGCAGATCTGATATATCCAGAGTAGTGTTGATGCTCAAAGCAACAGCCATAAAGCAATGCAAACCTATCTCATGACAATAAAGTGTGTGTGTGTGTGTGTGTGTGTGTGTGTGTGTGTGTGTGTGTGTGTGTGTGTGTGTGTGTGTGTGTGTAGTAACATTTCATCTTATTTATTGTCTCCGCCAGCCGAAGGCATGGGGGAGAGTATGTTTTCGTCTCCGTCCTTCTGTCCGTGTGTCCGTCCGTCCGTTGGCGCTGTTCTAGCGCCACCATGAGGCCGATGTTCGCAAAACACATTTCTGTACACTACTCTTACAGATTGTGTCCAAAAAGCCTACAAATCGGTAGGCAGTATCTCGACAGTCATGTGATCCACATGGATCTGTCCGATTTTGCATATTCCATCCTGATTGGCTAAGATTGGCTTCCAAAGTTTGTAGGATTGAGCCGTTTTGAACAAAATGCCTCAAATCACAAACGCAAAGTGAACTTGTTCCCCCTCAAATGAAACACTGCTTATCTGTTGTTAATGATCACACATTAACTCACTAATGACCAGGACTCCTCTTTACACACATCTCTGTTAATCCATGTCTGAGGCAGCAACACCTCACCACAAGAGATGGGTTTTCACTCAAGAAGCAACAGTTAAATAACAACAACCCACTCTAGTTAAACTAGCAGCTCAGCTCACAGGAAGCTATAATCAACATACTGTATTGTCTGCAGCTGTGTTCATTTCCATATTCCTGTCTACAGCAGGACATATGATGAATGAGTTATTATTACAGGCTCCACCGTTCTTTCACTGACTGACTGTGAGCAGGGCATTTTATTCACCTCTGAATTCTCTGACTACTACTTCTACTTCTACTTCTACTACTTCTACTTCTTCTACTTCTTCTAAACTGCTGTGAAAGGAACAGCAGATTCAGCGATAAAACCCTGTACTGAGTGACCTGTCAACGACCCTGATGGAACAAGGACTGTCACTGCATGTTCCTGGACCTTTAACTGTACCTTACAGTATAAATACATTAACTGTACCTTACAGTATAAATACATTAACTGTACCTTACAGTATTAATACATTAGAGAGAACTGTAATAATAATGATGACAGATTGATAGAACAAGGACTGTAATAATAATGTAATAATAATGATGACAGATTGATAGAACAAGGACTGTAATAATAATGTAATAATAATGATGACAGATTGATAGAACAAGGACTGTAATAATAATGTAATAATAATGATGATAGATTGATAGAACAAGGACTGTAATAATAATGTAATAATAATGATGATAGATTGATAGAACAAGGACTGTAATAATAATGTAATAATAATGATGACAGATTGATAGAACAAGGACTGTAATAATAATGTAATAATAATGTAATAATAATGATGACAGATTGATAGAACAAGGACTGTAATAATAATGTAATAATAATGATGATAGATTGATGGAACACAGACTGTAATAATAATGTAATAATAATGATGATAGATTGATAGAACAAGGACTGTAATAATAATGTAATAATAATGATGACAGATTGATAGAACAAGGACTGTAATAATAATGTAATAATAATGATGATAGATTGATAGAACAAGGACTGTAATAATAATGTAATAATAATGATGATAGATTGATAGAACAAGGACTGTAATAATAATGTAATAATAATGATGATAGATTGATAGAACAAGGACTGTAATAATAATGTAATAATAATGATGATAGATTGATAGAACAAGGACTGTAATAATAATGTAATAATAATGATGATAGATTGATAGAACAAGGACTGTAATACTAATGTAATAATAATGATGATAGATTGATGGAACAAGGACTGTAATAATAATGTAATAATAATGATGATAGATTGATGGAACACAGACTGTAATAATAATGTAATAATAATGATGATAGATTGATGGAACACAGACTGTAATAATAATGTAATAATAATGATGATAGATTGATGGAACACAGACTGTAATAATAATGTAATAATAATGATGATAGATTGATGGAACACAGACTGTAATAATAATGTAATAATAATGATGATAGATTGATGGAACACAGACTGTAATAATAATGTAATAATAATGATGATAGATTGATGGAACACAGACTGTAATAATAATGTAATAATAATGATGATAGATTGATGGAACACAGACTGTAATAATAATGTAATAATAATGATGATAGATTGATAGAACAAGGACTGTAATAATAATGTAATAATAATGATGATAGATTGATAGAACAAGGACTGTAATAATAATGTAATAATAATGATGATAGATTGATGGAACACAGACTGTAATAATAATGTAATAATAATGATGATAGATTGATGGAACACAGACTGTAATAATAATGTAATAATAATGATGATAGATTGATGGAACACAGACTGTAATAATAATGTAATAATAATGATGATAGATTGATGGAACACAGACTGTAATAATAATGTAATAATAATGATGATAGATTGATGGAACACAGACTGTAATAATAATGTAATAATAATGATGATAGATTGATGGAACACAGACTGTAATAATAATGTAATAATAATGATGATAGATTGATGGAACACAGACTGTCACTGCATGTTCCTGGTGGAATGAGGACAAACTTACTGTACTTTATGTTATAAATGTCACTTCACGGTGGCTCAGTAACTCTTAGTTCCATGTGTTCTGTCAAGGGTTAAGGCTAACCCTATCCCTGACAGGTTAGGGGGAGGCAACCTTAGACACACTCTCCATGTGTTCTGTCAAGGGTTAAGGCTAACCCTATCCCTGACAGGTTAGGGGGAGCCAGCCTTAGACACACTCTGAGGCGTCACAAGGGAAGGGGGGGGGGGGGGGGGGGGTAGTGGGACTGAGTTACTAGGACCCAAGGTGGGGGGGCCCTAGTAACTTTAGCTATGAAATGTCGTGAAAATGTGTGCAAATCTTTGAATATAGGCTATGTATTTTTTAAGCGAACATTTGTGACTAAAATGTTGCTTCTGGCGGGTCCCTGGAACTAAATATTTTGAGAAGGGGGTCTGTGGCCAAATACATGTCATCTTGGGGGTCCTTGACGTGAAAAGGTTTGAGCACCACTGACATGGAAACATAGGTTTCTTGCACAGATTTTCACGATTTTTCAAAAATAGCAGATCAACAAGCTTGCAGCGCGGCACTCTGTGCTGCACTGTGAGCTTGTATATCTGCTATTTTTCAATAGTTAACGTTCATGGGGGGCCCGCAGTGAATCCTTCACTGTGGGCCCAGAATGTGGTGTGACGCCCCTGCACACACTGTTGTTGGTTTAAAACATTAAACGGTGTAAATGAAGTCTGTCACATCTGCAAGATTCTGCTCTGCATTCTGCATTCATTCTACAGTACAGTAACTCTGAACTCTGCTTATAGAGTCTGGGAGAGAGATGAGCTTATTGTTCTAATGATCATTACACTGACTAGCCCTTACCCGTTCAAAGATATGAGCTCCGAAATGATGTGCAGTGTGTGGGTTATGGGGTGTGCACTGTGCATACAGTATATGAGGGATGGAAAGTAACTTTAACTGGTGCTTGCATGATAATATGTAGGAGCATCAATGTAAGAAATACCCGTTTCGTTTAATGGCTATAGAGATACTGTGTACCGATCTGCATGATTTTTGGACAACATCTGTAACAGGGCCAGACAACCGCCCACCCGCCTGCGCACACACACACACACACACACACACACACACACACACACACACACACACACACACACACACACACACACACACACACACACACACAAACACAGCTGGTTAAACATGTTGCCTCATGCTAGATGCAGAATAGATATGCCTCATGCTAGATGCAGAATAGATATAGATACACCATAAAAATGCTAATATACAGCATATGATTTGTGAAAGTGACAAACGGGCTTCACAGTTATGTCAGGTGTGTTCATATGCTAATGGTGATGCGATTTCAGATCAATTGCTCCAGCCACTGAGGAGAAACGCTGTGACAGACAGACAGACAGACACTCACTCAGACACTCACTCAGACAGACAGACATTCGCAAAATGATATGTTTGATGTGAATAGAGGATATGCACATGCATAAAGTGAGTGGCAATGTGAGTGGCAAAGTGAGTTTAACATTGTTTAAAGATGCAGTGCAGAAACACCCCTACATAGAAACACCCCTATTCAGAAATGCCCCCACTGAGGTTACCCCAGGGCTCCACTGGCTGCGTCGCGTTGCTCTGCGTCTTGACGGCGTCATTGACGCAGACACGTTGCCGTCCGACTGGCTCCACTGAACGTGAATGTGTTGATATTTCAATCAAAGATCATAGGATATTCGCATTATCAACTGTAGTGTTATATATGCCTAATTATAATAATTTATGCTGTGTAAAGTGCCGGAAAAAAATAGCAGATATAGTCTACAAGCTCACAACATGTCGAGTGCATGAATCTGTCATCATGCTGTTGTGACTGTGTCTGAGCTTGTAGATTGGCTATTTTCGGTACACCAGTCCAGCGCAGCCACGATAATGTATAGCCTAAAATCAGACTCAGTCACTCACTGCTGGCCTGTTTTTAGGAGGAAGAATTGAGAAAGTTGTTGCCTGTTGTGAACTTGTGATTAGCCTATATCAAGTGGGAAGACCACTGTAATTACATAAAAAAATATGCGAGGAATTTTGGGACATCTAGTCACCCTTGTGAATGACGTGAATGGATATCCAACAGCAGAAAGGAGCGTACGGTATATACATTTAATATGCAATGCAATTACATTTAATCATAATTTATACATGACTGGACGTTGTGGACGCCGTCAAAAAATTGAACCGGGGCAATTTTTGAGTTTGGACGCCGGCACCGGAGCGTCCGACGTTGACGTTACCGTCGGCAGTGGAGCTCCCTTCATTGATTAAAACGGGAGCGTTCCCAACGTTGACGTTGACGCGACGCTCGACGCGCCCGGTGGAGCCGGGGGGTTAGGGTTTAGGTTAGGGTTTAGGTTAGGGTTTAGGTTAGGGTTAGGTGACACCATATAGAGTTATAATAAGAATAGAGAGGACACCAGATCTCCCCGCCCGTCCACTTGCATTGAGTTGCTCACCCAGCGCATGAAGCGTACTTCCGCGTTTGAGACGCCTCTGAAACGTGACGTAGTGGGGCTTCTATTTGGCCACTGTGACGCATTTTGCGTCATAGTTTGTGTTCATGGACGCGCTGGGGCTCCAATTCATGAACGAGCACTTCCGGTATGAACGCGCGTCACTAAACAACAGATCTACAAGCACACAACGTCTCGCATCGCGAGGCATTGTGTGCTTGTAGATCGCCTGTTTTCTCTAGTTTTGTGTGACAGTCTTGTATGATGAAGCAGGGCTTTGCTTTACCAAAAGACGTACACATTTGAAACTTGGAGATACAAGGTTTCTGCCCGACAGTGATGATATTTTAGTGATTATGTTGCGAGGAAAACGTTGAGATAATAGCCATTTTGGTTAGAACTGACTGAAAATAACTTTGTACTTCAAGTTTAAAATGATACTAAATATTTTTTCAAGTGTCCAAATAAATGATCTTGCGGCACCCCTGGACTGCTGTCGCGGCACCCCAGGGTGCCCCGTCCTGACAGGCAATGGACACATGTATCCACTCCTAAATGTATCTCTAACACACTAATAAATAATCCCTGTGAAAATGTGACAATGACAAGCATTAAAATCTAGCAAATGGAAAAAATCTAACATTGCATTGATATACAGAGCATTTTTGGGTGTCGGGAGCGCAGCACCGATGATTAAATCTTGTTGTGGACCGTGTTGTCTCTAAAGGTATACAGTATACCAGGGACGTGCTGGGCCCCTGATTCAGCCCGGGAAAAAGAGTTGGAGAGGCCCTCATTGCGCGCTATAGAGAGAGATCTCTCTCTATAGCGCTGCTGCTGCTACTCAAAGATTTGCCATTTCAGATCATGACAAGTGACAAGCCAGTGGGCCAATTACTGTACATGAGTTATATTTCGTCATTGTCGGGTGGAAACCTTGTACGTCCAAAACCGTTTGTTTTGTATTTATCATTTTAAAAATTATTTAAACTAGCCAATTTAAACAGCCAATTTAAACAGCCAATCTACAAGCACACAACGCCTCGCACCGCGAGGCGTTGTGTTCTTGTAGATCGGCTGTTTTCACTAGTTGAAATCATTTTTTGTGCTACTTTTGTGCAACACACTACTTTTGTGACTTGAATGATAAAGCAGGGCTTTGCTTTGCGGAAAAAAAAATGTATACATTTGGCACGAAGAAGCCGACATTTTATTTTTATTTTTTTCCTAATGGCCGGCCTGGACCGGCCGGGAATGAATCGGCCGTTCGGGAGTTGTCCCGCTTTTCCCAATGGCCAGCACGTCCCTGTAGTATACATATACTAAAAGTATACAGTAGCTACTGTACACTATGACTTACAGTAGCTACTGTACACTATGACTTACAGTAGCTACTGCACACTATGACTTACAGTAGCTACTGTACACTATGACTTACAGTAGCTACTGCACACTATGACTTACAGTAGCTACTGTACACTATGACTTACAGTAGCTACTGCACACTATGACTTACAGTAGCTACTGCACACTATGACTTACAGTAGCTACTGCACACTATGACTTACAGTAGCTACTGCACACTATGACTTACAGTAGCTACTGTACACTATGACTTACAGTAGCTACTGTACACTGCACACTATGACTTACAACTGCACACTATGACTTACAGTAGCTACTGCACACTATGACTTACAGTAGCTACTGTACACTATGACTTACAGTAGCTACTGTACACTATGACTTACAGTAGCTACTGCACACTATGACTTACAGTAGCTACTGTACACTATGACTTACAGTAGCTACTGCACCCTATGCTGGAGTTGATGATAAAACCCGCTGCTCCACAGGCAGGCTGAGCCCCAGGCCAGCACCATCTTCACACCGGGAGATCAGAGTTATAGAACCATCTCCAGATCTCTTCATATAAAATAATAGCAGATCTACAAGCTTGCACCGCGGCACTCAACACACCAGCCATCCTTCACCCTTAGGCTTATGGCCTTTCATCCTCCAGTGGTTTCATCCTTCAACCACTGCATTCAGATGACCTTATTTAGTCCATGGGCCATACGAGATGTCTGTATCGGAAAGGTGGCAAAGGTTACCATGCATTTTTGAAAAGCTCTATATCTGTAGATTATATTTTGGTATGATAACCCTTTCTGAGACACAGCTAAATTGGTGTTATCAGCCGCTAGAGTTGGTGTCCCATTAACTTTACATTACAGGACAAAAAAAGCAAAAAAAGAATCTGTTTAAGACATTAAAAACTACTAGACATTAAACTACATGTTTATAAGACATTAAACTACATGTTTATAAGACATTAAACTACATGTTTATAAGACATTAAACTACATGTTTATAAGACATTAAACTACATGTTTATAAGACATTAAACTACATGTTTATAAGACATTAAACTACATGTTTATAAGACATTGAACTACATGTTTATAAGACATTAAACTACATGTTTATAAGACATTAAACTACATGTTTATAAGACATTAAACTACATGTTTATAAGACATTAAACTACATGTGTATAAGACATTAAACTACATGTTTATAAGACATTGAACTACATGTTTATAAGACATTAAACTACATGTTTATAAGACATTAAACTACATGTTTATAAGACATTAAACTACATGTTTATAAGACATTAAACTACATGTTTATAAGACATTAAACTACATGTTTATAAGACATTAAACTACATGTTTATAAGACATTAAACTACATGTTTATAAGACATTAAACTACATGTTTGTAAGACATTAGTATAATGGGTTAAACAGCATGGTAAATGTCTATTTTATTCTTCTATCTCTGTGACGCTACAAACCTTCCTGTGAGAGTTCATATGGGGTCTCTCTCTCTCTCTCTCTCTCCCTCTCTCTCTCTCTCTCTCTCTCTCTCTCTCTCTCTCTCTCTCTCTCTCCCTCTCTCTCTCTCTCTCTCTCTCTCCTCTCTCTCTGTCTCTATGTCTCTCTCTCGTTCTAGCATCTTTTTCAGTTATTTTTTTCAAACATGTATTTTTTATTTTTTATCAGTGCTGCTGCAGTATCCTTAAACGTCCCTCTCTCTGTGTGTCTCTATGTCTCTCTCTCTCTCTCTCTCTCTCTCTCTCTCTCATCTCTCTCTCTCTCTCTCTCTCTCTCTCGCTCTGTGTCCTGACTTGTCCTCTTCTACCCACAATGCACTGCGGCTGGCAGCCAGACACTATGATGCTGCATTTATACTCTGTGTGTGTGTGTGTGTGTGTGTGTGTGTGTGTGTGTGTGTGTGTGTGTGTCTTTCCCTTTCTCTCTCCCCCCCTCTGTCTGTCTGTCTCTGTCTCTGTCTCTCTCTCTCTCTCTCTCT